>NC_059351.1:1105000-1337500 GCF_019703515.2 Myxocyprinus asiaticus | reverse complement strand
AAATGCTTTTTTTAAATCAACAAAACATGCATAAATTTTGCCTTTGCTTTTTTGATGAACGTGCTGGTTGACTAACGTGTGTAGCGTGTGAATGTGGTCGGTGGTGCGGCGGTTTGGTAGGAATCCAATCTGACTCTTACTCAAGACATCACTCTCTCTCTCTCTCTGTCTCTCTCACTCACTCACTCACTCTTTCTCTCTCTCTCTCTCTCTCACTCACTCATTCTCTCACTCATTCTCACTCACTCACTCTCACTCACTCACTCACTTTCTCTCTCTCACTCATTCTCACTCACTCACTTTCTCTCTCTCTCTCTCTCTCACTCATTCTCACTCACTCACTTTCTCTCTCTCTCTCTCTCACTTATTTTCATTCTCTCTCTCTCTGTCTCTCTCTCACTCACTCTCTCTCTCTCTGTCTCTCTCTCACTCATTCTCTCTCTCTCATTCTCACTATCTATCTCTGTCTCTCTCTCACTCACTCTCTCTATCCCCCCCCCCCCAAATTTCAATTTCATAAAACAGTAACAAATAACAATAAAAAAAAGAATTAAAATAATAATAACAATATACACTAAACAATAGAAAATAAAATAAGCATTTAACAAGACATTATGAACATAAGAAAATAAAAATACTGTGACTGAAGTACATTAAGGCAGTGATTGGTTTCTGAGGGTGTGCAGCTCAAAACTGAATTTAGCTGCAACTGATGCATGATTGTCCTCCCCCAGTAACACCTGCATTTGATCTGTTTCTGCTGAACTGGAAAACTGTGGCATGAGGTTTAAGACTCGTTCTTCCTTTGGAAGCCATGTTTGTCTGTGTCTGTGATCACTGAGTCTGTATTTGGTGAAGATCCGTCTCTGTTTTGGATCTCTTACAGTGTAGAGATATTCTGCCAGATTACACGTTCTGTTTAGGGTCCGATAACATTCCAATTTGCTTTAGTTTTTACTTTCATTTTCCCAATGGTCCAAATATGAATTTGTGCTTTCTTTTATGATTTGGATTATCGTGATTTGGTTTTGTTCAGCAGTGCTGGTCTGAAACTGGTGTTTGTTAGTTGTTAGTGGGTTTGTGAGTTTCAGAGCCTCTCTCTCTCTCTCAGTTCAATTTCAGTTGCTTTATTGGCATGACTGTATGTTACAATGTTGCTAAAGCAGAAGTTATAATCAAACAGAGTAGAAACGTGTATAACACTAATCAACAGATTTAAACTGTGATATTTAGAACACAGTAATTAACAAACAAATAAACAAATGCATTGTATGTAAATATTTTAAATCACATGTAACTGATACACAGTATCATACACACACACACACACAGATTATACAGTATATACATACACTAAATACACACACACACATCTGTGTGTATATATATATATATATATATATATATATATATATATATATATTCACACACACACACAGTATATATAGTATATTGTCTATATAAACCATCAAGTCAACCATTTATTACATTATCATACAAACATTATATAGATTCAAATATGTCATTATTGTGGCCACAATAAACAAGACCTTGAGATTTGTACACATCCTGCAGAAAATACATTTAGCTGGATTTACTGTCACATCAGCTCAGCAATTCTATCAGAGGATCATGAAAATCTGATTTAAAGGGACAGTTCACCCAAAAATGAAAATTCTCTCATTATTTACTCACCCTCATGCCATCCCAGATGTGTATGACTTTCTTTCTTCAGAAGAACACAGATGAAGATTTTTAGGAGAATATCTCAGATGTAAAAGTGAAAGTGGAGTGGACTTAAATATTGATCTGTTTCCACTCACACCCATTAAATCGCTTATGAATATATGGATTTAACCACTGGAGTTTTATGGATTCAGTACCACCGCTCCCTAGACACATATTACACAGTCTGTGTAGGGCACCTACTCAAAGTCTTCAGTTTATAAAGTGGGTCATTCTCTAGACAGAGTGCCGTGGAATACTGAAGTCTCTTTCCTTCTCAGTAAGAAAACTCTCAAAGTTCAGGGGTTCCAGATATCAAAGATTAGACTTTATTGAACAAAGCATCAAAGCTGAGATGCCAGTTGATCACCTTGCATCTGAAATTACACTTCAGAATCATGCATCCTTTATACAGCTTCTGTTCCACCCTCTCTCTTTGAGTGATGGCCTCTTCATCCAATAAAATCATCTTATGCCCCTCCTAGTTTCGTCATCACCGTCTCGCTTCTAGCTAGTCATCCTGATCCAACTTGCTTTAATGATGACAAAAGCATAACCATTTCATTTTATATTCATAAAACATACTGTAATCACTTCATATGGTTACATATTTTAGATTAACTAACAATCATTACTTTCTGCATTCATTTGATTAGTATATTAAATGATTTCCCTTATTATAATCATTGGTTACACACATTCCTGTAAGATGGGAGATGTGTGCACACCCACATACATTCATTTCATCTCGTTTCTAGCACTAATTAATGCACATGGATCCTCTGCCTCTTTCAGGCAGGTACCAGGCAGTGCCCAGCTTTGTTCTAATTAAAAACATTAGATCATCCCTTTAGTATCAGTACACACATTTGTTCTGGGTCATACACAGAGAGGCTGTAATTGTCCATCAAGCTGCAGTTTCCATTGATTTGCACTTTGATTATTAAACTGAGTAAATGATAATTAAATCAATAAATAAATGATTAAATATCTAACATACTGAATAACATTCATAATGCAGTTATTCATAGTACACATGGTCATTTTTAGATCACTGCATATTGCATACATATTCAATTATTAACTGAATGATTAAATATGTACTTTTTCTATGTTTGATATATAAAAAATATACTATAAGAGCAGGTTCACTTCTGAGTGTCCTAGTTTATTCCTGAACAGTTAAAAAAAGTACTTAAATATTGATCTTTTTCACACATAAAGTGATCGTGTCTCTTTAGAAGACATTAATTTAACCGCTGGAGTCGTATGGATGACATTTACGCCGACTGTCTGTGATTTTTGGAGCTTCAAAAGAGAAAATCACCATTCACTTGCATTTTAAGGGCCTGCTGAGCTGAGATATTTTACTATTTTTCTTCAGATGTGTTCTGCTGAAGAAAGTCAGTCATACAGCTCGCTATTATTAGCTTCCATGTAAAGCACAGCACAAACAATTCACATTCCGTTTTCACTACTTGGGGAGAGATCAATAACCCCAAAACAGCTCCACAACCCTAAAAAAAGGTTTCTGTATCCTGGGGGATACACACATTTAAGAGTGAGTGATTCAGTCAAATATTTGAGAAAATTAATAGAGGTCCCTGCAAAAACCGAGGACATGCAACTTTGTAAATAAAGTCTGGCATTAACTCACAATCTTTATCCAAAAGTAAAAAGGCAGCATTTTCTTGAGAAGGCAGCTGACCTTGAGACAAACGCCTCTATCATTTCTACAAGCTGTAAAATTGAAAATAAAAGCAATATTTTAGAAAACATGGAAATATATTGTGTGGGCCTTAATGTGTGAATTAATTTTCAGAGGTAACTTTATATGCTTGCCCTTTTATTGGTGATTCGTGGTCAACAAAATGAAAAGAAAATACATACACTCTATTTAAAGGATATTTTAATTTTAGAGCTGCGAGCACATAAGACAGAGAGCACTGCACTCAGACATACTTCTCTAATTTTTGTTGGTCTTCTATAGAAATCTTTGCTTACAAAATCTTATTTTTGTGGTAATCGACAAAAGCACATGTTTAACTCAATTTGTCAAACTCTTCTAGTTCATGTGTATGCAGTTTCTACAAAGATTTTAAAGGAGATCAGAAAGAGAACACAGGTAAATGGAAGTAAAGAGCCGTCATGGCTGTTCAAGAAAGTTGTGGATAACAAATCAACAAATTACATTTTTTCCCCCCTTACATCAAATTGGAAAACAAATTTATACAGAAACACAACTACTACACAGTCTTCTGAAACTGTTCCACATGCTAGCTTACCTTCCAACAATGGAAAAGTGTAAATTTACAGAATTTAGCGCATATCCCAGTAGATCTTCAACTGCTGCAATAGATCATGATATGTTCCAAGCATGAACGACAGTGCTTGATCAAGCGATTCTGTAATTTTGCACCTAAAAGTCATTTGGCAATGAAATGTGTTATTTTAGGATCCACTGCCTCCATGGTCATTTCTTTTTGTCTGGAGCCCTGAGGCTGCAGGACAGTAAAAGGACTGCTTTCTTAGCTTCCATTAAAAGCATATAAGCGCATATGCATATGAGAGCACAGTAGGTCAGAGGTCAAAAGAGAAAGGTCAACAGTTAATGTTAAATGAAGAACGGTAGTCTCTCTCCCATGTCCTGTCTCTCTCTTCTCTCCTCTTGAGTTCTTTAGCACTGAGCTTTGTTTCTCTCTCCTGTCTCCCTCTTCTCTCCTTAGGCACCTGTTGCACTGCCTGAGGATCTTTGGATTGGAAATGAGTGACTTTAGGCTGCGGGGTCATTCCGTACCCAAGGCCCGTCTGGTCCCTCTTTAGTATCGTCCTGATTGGATTTTTGCGGCCGGAGTGGGCAGGTCCAAGACCAGAAGAGGGGTCCCACCCTAAGCGAAGCATCATTTTATAGCTGGTGCTGGAGGAGGGCAGGCAGTACTGGGGGGTAACGGGGGGACGGAGCTCAGTGAACTGATGCAGTGTCGACCGGTTGTGTTTTTCAGTGCTGTCTGTGTAAGGCACAGCACACACACTACACCACTGAGAATGAGCACTGTGGAAACACACATACACAGCAACTTATTCTCAGATAATCTGTGATAATCAAGTGTCCTTTTTTTTCCATGTGTCATACACTCAAGCTGGTATGACTTCACAAGTTTGTGCAAAATCGAATGATCCATGTTATCCCAGCACATGAGAATGTTTCTGGGCGCTACAATGGATGCAAGGAAATTTCACACACGGTCAGTGCTCAACCACAGAAAAGGCAGAATGTTAGCCTCGGTCACCATTCACTTTAATTGTATGCAAAACAGATGCTGTGAAAGTGAATGGTAACTGAGGCTAACATTCTGTCTAACATCTTAAAATGATCATTTTTGGCTAAACTATTCCTTTAACCTTCAGCAAACCCACGTCCACATGTGTGGCCGTTGTATTTTGGCTTCGCTATACACAACGCATAATTTAAATGATTAAAACTGGCTGAATACTGTTCACAAGACTCTACACTGTCATTTAAGGGTTAAACTTCTGGCACGTCACGTGACACAACAGCGTGACATTGATTTCCATGAAGCGCTTCCACAGGCGCAGAGCCAACAAAAGTGCCTCTGGTAAGAAACCTCTTTACGTTTTTTTCATTTAAACCTGTTTGGTTGTAAAGAGTGGAGTCTCCAGTTTCATTTAATATGCCGCTTTAAAAAATATGTTCATTTTTCACACGTCAGCACGCTGATAAAAATGAAGTCCACATATGTGGATTTAGGGACATTATTCCCTCAAAAGTTGAAAAATCATATTAGTTATTTTGAATAACTTTCAACATGAACACAACTGTGGGACATTTCACTTCGTTTTAATATCAATTTTGTTATATTTTAATTTGTTATCACTGTACAATACGGTAACATTATTAAATGCATTCCTATATATTTACTGTACATTTTCACATTGATAATAAATGCATTCATGCAAAAGCTGAAAAATGTTGTCTTTCAGAGGCTTTATATGGAGTTAGGATGAAAATAAGGTGCATTTCAAACTGTTCTGAGACCAGTGCAGACAGACAGCACACTGGAGGTTAAGTCATACACTAAATAGGGAGCAAGGGAGCATCCTATAACTCTCTATGCAGTTAAGTGCATTCACTCCTAAAATCTGATCAAAAGTTCAGTTTCAGGCTGCAGATGATGTTTGGATCACTCAACATGTTTGACAGACATGTGACAATGATAATCAGTACATAGATACAGAATTTATAATGCAAAATATTATTTTAACATGATTGGCAGTGATTCTTCTGTATCCTGAAATTTGTATACGATCAGGTTTAAAATCGATTTTAAATCCCAGATGTGGTCTCAGCCTTTTGAGCCCCACTTTATACATCATATCTTTCAAATGTAAAAAAAAATTAAAAATACTGAAAGATAGCACTGCAATAATGATAACTGCTATAGTTAGGAGTGTTTGAATATGTGAATTTCACCATGTGAACAGTACTTGGACATCCAGAGACAAATACAAGGGAAGAAAAACATCTCAAATCAAGTAGATAAACTCAATCATACAGTCATACTCAAATACACAAGCCGCTGAAGATCTAACCTGTTTGCCTCATTTGCAGTGGGTGTGTTTGTGATCTCTGACACATTAAACTGCTCCAGTTCTCTCACTACATCCTGGTGACCCGCCTGCAGGGCCAGATCCCGTGCATCTCTTCCCTGAGAGAGAATGAGACAAAGAGAGACAGAGTTTCAGGAAATAGTTTGCAATTTAAAACATAAATGCAGCATTTCCAACAGGATTTTGCTTTTTTAGCAGAGGACACATTCTGCTGTGCCTATAGTGAATTTTAACAAACATAGCGTAGTGTTACTTGAAACACTACACTTTATTCTTCCAGTCAAGGTCCTAAAAATCATACCCAGGCAAATCAACAAAAGTACACTCCCTTCCTACTAATGGATTCATTTTGGATTCATGTTCCTTTGTAACTATTTCTTTGTGAATTAGCAAAAATAACAGTGCAAATCCTTCTTAGGCACTTCTTCCAATTTACTTGGATATGAGGCCATGGATAACCCTCCACATCTTCAAAATTAAACACACGGTCAATCCACAAGATTGGATGCATTGATGTATGTGCTCATCTAAGATATGTCATCTGCTCGTCCCCTCCATCACATTCTGGAAGTTTCCAAGCAGTGCCAAACACACTTCTAAAAATATTCACCCTAGGCATGTAGACTGTAGTCCTGCAGGAGCATCGCTGTCATTTAGAGAGGGAACAAAAACATATTTTGAAATAACAAAATTGAAGAAGCAGATGGCAAAAGCAAACTTTCCTTATCTCCACTTCTCTTTTACTCCTTCATACAGGGAGATGCAGGGAAAGAGGGACAGAAATTATTTCAGAATTGAATCTTACGCACCTGTTTGTCCACCACTCCCACCCAAGCAGCTCCATGCTGCAGGAGCAGCCGAACAGCCTCTATCTTCCCTGCCTGACTGGCACACATCACACCCGTCCAGTAAAAATCATCACGGAAGTTGACATCACAGCCACGCCGCAGGAGGTCCTTTAGGCCACGAGTGTTGCCCTCTTGGGCACATTGCAGGAGTTTGTGCCCATCACGCTCTGAGATGATGACCGGTTGATCATGAGCAGCTTGTAGTCTTTGTCTCTCTCCTCTTCTTCGATTGGGTCCTCATGTAAAAAGATAATGGGTGGTCATTATAAAACTGTAGTCACATTTGTCACACACACACATTCTGTATATTCAGCATCTCTCTCTCTCTCTCTCTCTCTCTCTCTCTCTCTCTCTCTCTCTCTCTCTCTCTCTCTCTCTCTCTCTCTCTCTATATATATATATATATATGTGTGTGTGTGTAAACATACTGTATATATACAAAACTGAAAAGTCTTTTAAAGGGGTCATGACATGAGGAATAACATTTTCCTTGATCTTTTAACAAATAAGGGTCATTGTACCATAAAAACACACTGTAAGTTTCAGAACTCAAAACTTCCTCCTCACTATATAAAGAGCATTTGTTGAAAGGAAGCTGCCAAAACAACTCGTTCTCTACTTCCTCCACATTATGATGTCACAATAGACATTTGCATCTGACCGCCTCCACAACAACACTTCAACGCCTACTTTGACTTATCGCTTCCGTAGCCCCGCCCAGTAGCAGTGAGATGACAAGGAGAGAGCCAATCAGAACAGTGGGCGTTTACTGTCAAGTCTTAAAGGAGAAGCAGCACCAAAACACAGCGATAGAGGGTCCGAATGAGGGTGGGAAATGATCATGTTTTACTACTATATGACTGTTTTATTTGCAAACTTTTTTTTCCCCATACAGTGCAATCAACAGGGATTAAAACATTCAAGCTCTAAAAAGCACATTGATTAGATCTATTATCAAGACCATTTTGCACCATCTCTCTAACATAAACAGGCCTTTTTTTCTGATGTGTCATTAAGACTTCTATGTATACTTTGTGAGAGGTGCAACAACACTGCACAAGCTTTGGCAGAATTGACCCTTCTCTAAGCTCCGCCCCCTTGGTTACGGTCGTTCACTTTGACAAGCTCATAGAAATGAATGGGAGATTGCCGTGAACGACGCGGTTTGTGGCCAAATACTCTCATAAACAGAATGGATAATATTTTAACGTGGGCTGGTATGAAGACAGACATTGTAAAGCATATTTATCTGAAGTTTTATGTCAAAGAAATTGTTAAATTGCACAGTAATTTGATTGAAAACTGTGGAGACTCAGAATCACGGCGAACGATTATTACAGTCACTTACACATCTAATAACATTAGCGTAAGTGAACAGAGCTGTTTATAACGTCTCTTAACACACTCATTTTGATGCTGTGGACTGTTTATTTACTTGAATCAGTGCATAAATGAATTAACGTTCAGTTATTAGCTTTAATTTACCTTGGAGCAAATGTACAGTAGGTGTCGTTGCAGATGTTTTATGTTCATTTGAGAATGAGGGCTGATACACTTTAATCCAGAACATGCTCTTCTCCAGATATATTTAAAGATTATTAAAAAATAAAAAAATAAAGAAAAACACTGCGCATCCTCTCTGGGTAATTCAAGTCACTATTACAAATGACCCGGCAACAATGTGTTTGAAATTTTTTGGATTATTTTGATAAAATCCCACTTAAAAGTACTCAAACACACATTACTCCCATAGTCTCTCATAGGAAAATAGCAAACGCTTGTCAGAGTAATGGCGGCAGGGCAACAGAAACAGAGCTACGGGTCAAATGTTATTCTTATCGTTGTTCTTCTGGTGTTTCAAAATAATAGTATCTATCCTTTTACTTTTTCTATTTTATCTCACCGAGACTGACTGGGCATCGCTGCTGTGTAACTGTGGTCGGTCATGTTGTAAAATACTCATCATTTTAGTTTCAACAATGTGTTTATGGGGTGGGGAGGAAATTTTGAGTTCTAACCATCTGTTTTCATAGTACTCAAATATCAATGTGACAAGCATATGATTTTAACATCAAGAGGACCATACAAATCCAGTAACTCTTAATGTCATCAAATGATCATCTGAATATTAATAAGGACGTGACAAATCACAAATGTTAGCCGTTTGGTCTATATTCAATGTGCTTGTGCTTGAATCTCTCTGTACCTGCTCCTCTTCTCACTCTGCCTGTCGTCACGACTCCTCCACCTCTTGGCCTTTCTCCATCACTCAGCAGGCTTTGGTAAAAGTCTCTGGCCTCCTCCCCAGTCAATGTTGGGACAGCTTCTCTCTTTCCTTCTATCCACAGCGTTTCCTCCTCTTTGGCCCTTGTAAAGTAGACTGGGTTGCTCATCTTTAACGCATCTTCAGTCTCTGCTAATGGCGAGATTTCTGAGAGATGCTGCCACTGTTGCTGCTTGATTGACAGTCCCAGAGTCCATGAGATTAATCCAAAGACAAAGAGAAGTTTTGAAATATTAGCATAATAAGCGAGAGTGCCACTGAGAAGAAAGAGTTCTGTGTATTTGAGGAGCAGGTGGGACTAAAACAAAGAAACAGTAAATTTGAGATTTTTACACGGATGAACTTACAAGGAGATATTAACCCTTGTGCGTCAATTTAAAAAGTTACTCAGAGGTCCTTCCAGGACAAAAATGTCAGCATCAAAAAACTACCATAAAAATATTATATATTAATATTATTTTCCACTTTCACTGACTTAGATTTTTTAACCAGCATCAGTCCTGATCATAACTACCAAATATTCATTCATTTTCAGGATTTTAACCCTTTAAATGCCAGTTTGTTTACATAATGCCACTGTTGTTTTTTACACACACACACACACACACACACACACACACACACACATTTCTCAATACACACTCTGACATCCATACCAACACACACACACAATTTTAGCTGCATCATTTATTCAATTGGCCTGCGGTGCTCTATAATACAGCAAACAGAAAATAGGGGAAAAGCATGTATTTGCTCCATAGGCTAAACATGAGAAAAATGGCGCCATCTGGTGGAAAATATTAAAAATTTAAATTTTGAAGCCAGGGCTCCGGAATGAAAGTGTAATATCATAGAATTCATGATTTTATGCTTTAATGGCACTGGGATCAAATATTGCAGTTTTAATGGGTTTCAATGGGGACATTTTTGTCCTGAAGGTCCTGAGTGTAACTATTTTGTGTATTATAGATGTATTACAGGAACTGAGGTTGAAATATCAAAATTCCCCCAAAATACACACATTTGGCAAAAATATATGCCGTTGGCCTTAACACAGCCAAAATGATCGAAAAACAAAAATGAAAAAGACAAAAATGTCCTGAAGGTAACACAAGGGTTAAAGACATTCATAACCTTTGCTGATCACCTGCACAACCGGTATGACTACACGTGATAAAAGATGACCCGAGGCATTTATACACTTTTCAATGTTATCATACAAATATATTGATGTCTAAAAATAAACTTCCTTTGCTCTAGGTAGGCTGATGTCCTCAAAGAATGAAAATAATTAGTAATCAAGACATCTGAAACACAAACTTACCACAACACTGAGCTACAACAGTTATATGTTAATAAAGAATGTGTGAAAAATCTGTACATTATTAACCCAGAGCAGTTTAGAAAAAGTCATACACAACAAGTACTTACAACGTTAATGTACGATTGATACCTGCGTGATTATTTCCTGAGAAAATAAGCAAATGATAAAATAAATATAAATTAATACCAGTCAGCGACTACTTTCTTCTTCTTCTTCTTCTGCTTCTGCTCCTTCTTCTTCTTCTTCGGGTTGTTGGCGGATGTCGCGCGTTTGACACATACCGCCACCTACTGTTTACTGTGAAAACAACACGAGTGATGATCACAATGGGCGTCATTCACTATGGAAGCCCTGAACCGCACAGTGAAAAAAAAAAGAAAAAAAAAAAGTTCACTATGTAATTTCTTTTTAGGTGGCTGTGCCTTCCTGAGCCTATGTTTTTCAAATAAAAATACAAATAAAAATTCTCTCTCAAATGTTTTTTTTTCTCTCTTCAAACACAAAAAACAAAACAATAAAAGATGTTTTTTTAATCCAAAAATACTTTTTTTCTCTCCAAAAAAAAAAAAAAAAAAATGTTCTTTCCAAAAATATTTTTTTCTCTCCAAAATATTTTTGTTTTGTTTTGATTTTTTGTTGTTGTTGTTGCTTGCTAGCAAACAATTAGCATGCGGTACCAGCCTCGACCACCAGGTGCCACTATCAGTAAGCTTAAAATCTTGTGCTAAAGGTGACAGATGACAGCTGTGGTACTTGATCTAGTTATTTTTATTGTTGTAAAATACAAAAGGAATGTTTTGCAAATCTTAATCAAGGAAAGAAACATACTGTATATAATGTCTGAGAGTTAATAATACGTGAGATCCCACAATTAAATGACTATACCTCAGGTTACTATGTTTCATATGGCATTCGTTGTGATAGTGTGACAATGGGAGTTCTTTCTGGTTTTTTGATGAAATGAACCACCAGGTATATCGATGCTGCTATTGACCTACTGTGCGGTAGTTTTTAATTTGGCCCATGTAAACATGTGCTACATAGACGTCTTTGACTGTTGCGACACCTCTCGCTCTGTTTCCAGTGCTGTTTAAAGGGATGACTCGTGTTAGATGGGCGTCATTCACGAAACACGAGCAGACCGAATGTTTGTGTAAATCAGTTCTGACGTAAATTCTCGTATTAATGAAAGTTTTTGTATTTTCAAAATATTATTTGATACAAATAAAATACACACCTGCTCCTGATTTTCAGGCAAACTGCCATGACTACATTTTGATAGAAGTTATGGGAAATAAGTAATGAAAAAATAACTCAGTTGAATGTGTGAAATTAAACGTAATAAATGCATTAGTAAAAAAATAAAATTTAAACGTGGTTTGTTGTTTTCTTTAATGAAAAAAAAACATATAGGCCTATGGCACATTCACACAGCACCATTGTAGGGGATTACAGCTTGGGCCCATAGACCAGTAGGCTTGGAATGAAGACCAGGAGTTGAGGTGTCAATCAAATTAGCTGAATTTTACTGAAGAGAGTTGTTTGCAAAATCAAATGGCAGAAGTCAGCAGTACAAAAGCCTCTGAGTTCAAAGACAGGAGAATCACGAAGTGAACGCAGGTCCAAAAACATCAATACTTATAGTCAGATACAGCATCAAGCTGACGTGAATGCTTTAGCTTCTAGAATTATATTATATAGAACCTTTCTGAACATGGTCATCATGTACATCGTTTATCTCATTGATTGTTGGCATGGCGTTTTAGTTCCGTATATAGGATCCAGTGGTCCGAGTCAGGTCCTAGGCCACGGACAATCCTCCCTTAATAAGCAGTAGTAGGTCTCTGAGGTCCAGTTGTCCACCTCTCGACTGCTATTCTCACTTTACTGAATTCCTGAAACAGAAATACTTTGGAAAAACACACACACATTTTTTCCTATTCAAGGTCTTATACTACAAAGCTTCTGTTGGAGACTGGCCTTATCTTATTGGAACTCAAAACATAGAGATAAGTGTACTTTCTCTCAGGAGAACTGAAGTTGTATTCTTGTTAACTTGGCAGAAACATTCATAATCAAATGCATGTTGTTGCGTCATGAAGACACTAGAGAAGCGGCCTACGTGACCTAGACCTCTTAGTCAGGAGACACACTGTCTCCTAAAGCATGAAGATATGGAGTTGTCTCAGATTGCTTGTACGAGCATGACACCACAAAGAACATATATTAAGATACTTACAATAATAAATCAAAAGGATATATGTGATAAAATGACTGATTAGTTCCACTAAAATAATTCACTTAACACATTAGGTTAAATGCTGATCAATTTAAATGTAATTCACTCAAAGGATATATTGAAGAGCGGAGGTGGTGATCCAGGTGTCCACCCCTTCACCATAATATGGTTGTCAGTCCTGTATATGAGTGCTTAAAGGGATAGTTCACCCCAAAATGAAAATTCAGTCATTCTTTATTCACCCCAGTGTTGTTATAACCCTATATGACTTTCTTTCTTTTTCTGAACACAAAGGGAGAAATTGTGAAAAATGTTTGTGCTCAGTGATGTCATACAATGGCAGTGTATGGTGACCACCTCTTCAAGCTTCAAAAGAACACAAAAGCATAATTCAGAAGTCTAATCAATTATCCCATGAGATGTTGATCTCCTCTGCGTGTTCATGAGACTGCATGAGAGCAGTAGTTCAAGCAGACCGCTGGCGAAATGTGGCATTCAAGCGACAACTCGTTTTGTGTATCTAAAAACAGGTCCTCCACAGTGACAGAAACAACAGAACACAACCCTGCTGCACACAACCCAGAGAATAGCACTTATTAAATATGTCATATTTCATTTTTCTGTATTATTACTAAGATTTTACAACAAATGCCAAGGTTAAAATATGGTTACTGTAGTAAAACCATGGCCAATGTATTGCGAGGTAACACAAAACTATTTCAGGAAAAAAAAACAAATTCCCACCCTGTCCTCTTAGGGGCTCCATAAAAAGTACTCAAAGTAACCTAGAAATAAAAAAATAGAAAGTTTGCTAAATAAGGCTGAAACACGTCATCACAGTCTCTGAAAAGGGTCAACTAACAAAGTATTTGCAGATTTTAAGCTAAAGGAAGTGACCTTCAAAGTTTAGTTTAGTTATAAAGCACATTTAAAAACAACAGGAGTTGACCAAAGTCCTGTACAACTAAACAAATAAATAGTAAATAATATAACAATACAAGCACACAATCTACGACACACTTTGAGAAAAGAAAAATTATAATAATAATGAAATATGTAAATGCAGGTGATAGCGTTAGCAAACCTCAGTCTAACACTTATATCTCAAATAACATACATACTTCTATTCACACAACATGGGGTGATGGTAAAGCATTTGCAAGGCGCTGTCTTCACCGCAGTTTCGGTAGTTGTCACATTCACCATTAATCCTCCTATGGAATTCGGTCATTTTTGACCGAAATGAATTTTCCCCATTTAATAAAAATGGTTTCATTTATCAGAGCAGTACAAGACTTGGTGACTTTTCCTTCATTTGCCATCTGAATATACAAATAATAATAATAATAATGATTTGATAAGTCTAAGTGGTCGTAAAAAAATGTGACACCTTTAGTAGTCACGGTCAAAATTGACCGACCATTAAAAATGAATGGAAAAGACCAAAAAATAGAGCATTTTTTAATCTGTCAAATACAATCAATAAATCAGCCACAATGCAGAAATAAACAGACTGAAATTACAAGGTGAGACTCTAAAACATCCTCAGTGCAAAACATACACACCCACTCACACACATTTGCAAAATAAATTTTTACTATAGAAAGTTTGAAACTGCAAAATGTTTACTCTGACTCTTCTGTTTTATCCTCTAATTGAATGTTCAGAATTTCACAGTTCATGTCTGTTTCTTGATTTACTTTAAGTTATAAATGTTTATATTTGAAATAAATTATTGGTAGAAAAATGCTTAGTCTGTGTCTTTGTAACACCATGGTCAGGTTTGATTGCAAGCATATTGACGTTAACTGCAAAAACTGACATTTCAAATCAAATTTCAAATTGTAAAATAATAGTTTGATAATGTCTAAATATATATCCAAATGCATATCTTGTGATAAAACATAAAATTAGGTTACAACAAGCCATCAAGACTGCACCAGGGGTTGGCAGCCTATGGCACGTGGCACGCCAGGAACGGCGAGAGGAGTAGACTATTTTATTTATATTAAACACTGCACCTGCATTCCAATCTACATCTTGATGTAATCCTTCCTCACAATAACACAGCATGCTTTCATCAGCTGAATGGGAGATAGTTAAAATGTGAGGAGACTGCATTATACCCAACAGATTCCTGCAGCGTGTGCAATTCATTCGCACATCACGAGCCGGCAGCACTTCACTAAACACACCCTCTTTGCTTCGGTCAGACTGCGCAGATGACAGCCTACATTCTGTGTTTCATTTGTTTCTTTTTGCTTTCAGAACAACACGTAATACAATAAAAAATAAATAAAACACTATTAATTCTTTAGATGTCCAACCCAGCATACAGGTACACCCTCCTTAAACCATAATCACACTCATAATTACATTAAACGATTAAAAGACAAAACAGAAACCCACATCGTGTGGTTCAAAAATCAGAGTCTATTCAAATTTTAGGATTTTGCAGGTGTGATTCACCGAAAAGGGCTAAAACTTCATATAAGTAAAACAGCCTGCTCCTCTCTCACTGCTGCTTGTGTACTAGTGATTACATGATTAAAATGACATGATATAAGAAACATTGAAGATTCTACACAATTTTGTGACATTAACTGTGCTAAGTCATTTTGTACAAAAGGACAGGTATTCTTTCATTAAAGCACTTAAGATGCTCTGTGAAAATTCACATGCAGGATCATGATTATATCATAATCGTCGGGTGTTGCACAAATGTTTCACTCAAACTGTTATGCTGATAATATCATTTGTTATTAAACTCCATGTCAAAAAGGTTGCCGACCCCTGGACGACACAGTGTGTGGCTACAGATATCTACTGGCTGTTACTGGCAAAACATGAAAAAAACAAGTTCACCAGATGGCATCAATCTGCCACCAATTTATGTCACATTCTCATATTTTCTTCCATGTTTCAACTTATAAAGAGTAGGTTCTGAATTTTTGTTTTATTTTTCAAAAATGTGCTTATTTGTATATGCACAATAATGGTAAAATTCAGAAATGTACATGTAAATCCCAAGAGAAATGCATAATTTTATTGTTCTTATTTCAGACGAAATGGTATCATTATCATCATAAAAAAAAAAAAAGGGTAACACATCTGACCCTTCCGGTCAAAAATGACCACAAATACCAAAGGGAGGTGCCATTTTTCAGTACCATAGGAGGGTTAATTGCAATCGCTTTGTCAGGCCAGTAACCTGTAGTAATGGCATTTTGCTGTTTTAATACGGATGTTTCAGTTTTGTTATCTGAGAACCCACTCGAGCCTCTCACCACTAAATTAATGAGATGGGAGAAAGGTGCCTCAGGTTATTCCTGGCAGGGTACTCAACCTTAGAGGCTCCATATGGTTCCGGCATCTGCTGCCTGCCAGGAACAAACAGAGGCACCTTTGTCCAATGGGCCAACTTGTTCAGGGTGTTTCACTGCCTTCTGCCTAATGCTCCAGCACCCCTGAGACCCTTTACATATAGCGCAAGTGGGTACAGCACATGGATTAGATGGATGGATGGGTCTAAGCTCAAAACAATTAAGCTCCATCATCAGCATCTGTGGCATGCCGTTTTGACTCATCCCTCAGTTTGTATAAACAAACATTAACAGTGTATGTTAATGCACTTACACTGAAAGTCTAAGAGGCAAGGCATTCCAGAGGTTTTACAAACAGAAATGTGCAGCTCATATTTTTGTTAAAGCACATGTATTAATTCTTCAATGCAAAAATAAGTGTTACTTGAACTTTAAAGTCCTTTTAATGGTGGGACTAGTGGCTAATGAACTCCTGATTATGCATTTCTAATGTAATTCCTGTGCGTAGATTTTTCTTTGTAAACAGTCCCTTTCGGGTATCCTCGTGTATCACGCAAAAGTTAAGGGTTTAGTGGCTTTACATCATCATGACAAGAGTTAAAAAAATAATCAGACATTCCTTAGTCCAGACAAGGATAGCAATTACGTTAGTCTTGTGTTAAAACATACAACCGTTTAGAAACTTAGCTACTTTTGAAACAGTGTGACCTTTGACCTTAATATTTTGTGTGGCATTTTTCAGTGCAAAGAGACCATTGTTAAAGGATAGAGCAGCACCCTCAGAAAATCCCTCCAAGAATTGCAAGCATTTTTTTTTTTTTTTTTTACATGCAGAGGTCTTTTACATGTCTTAAAGGTACAGCAACAAAAATGAACTCATTTAATTATAAGGGACAGGGAGAGGGTGAAAAAGCTTATGTAAAAGTAAATTATGACTACTTTGGTGCAGAAAACCTGGCTAACATCTGAGGGGGCCTAAAGGGAATATGACTCCTCAAAAAAAAAAAAAAAAAACATTTTACTCTCAAAAATAACCCTACCATGAGAAATATGAATTGCAGTCAAATGTGACAACTTGCCCTGGAATAAATTCACACAATGAAACATGCACATTTTTATTGAAATTAGTCAAAATGCTGGATTCTCGAACTGCTTGTTGACAAAAATAATGAATTCACTTTTGAAAAAGTGTCCCATGTACAAACAGATACAAAGACTGATTTCATGTACAAAAGTCATTTTGGTTAATTTGAGATATTTAAAGTACTGATTGAGATGGGTGGTATTTGCTTAAAATGATGCTTACCACTAACAAAAATGGTACACAATGAATTTATCATAATAGTAAGCTTAACTGAACTGATTTTGTTGTCCACTTCAACACAAGAACAGAAAAGTAAAAGATTGTTCTCAATTACACCATCAGACAGAGAGGGTACGAAATTATGCTGCTATGAAAATGAGAAACAACCAAAGATTGTAGTATCACAGGCATCAGCCAGAAAGTGTGGTGATGATGCTGTTACCTCCATACGTTGGCAGCTAAAACATACAAAAACCTTCTTGATGTAGAGCCCAAACTAGCCAGAAATGGAATTAGTTTGCTTGAAATGCATTTGAAAAAAAAACAAAAAAAAACACAATAAGCATGATGGAAAATCCAACTGAAAATAACCAGAGTCAATAAACAGTTAACTAAGAAAGCTCCACAATCTTGTTACAATCATGGTGATGTTTTTTTTTTTTTGTGCAATAATTGAGTAAGAAAAAAAAAATGGCAGCTAAACATGCAACATAAAACCAATAAACGTGACCCCAATCGCTTTGCAAAATATTGCTTTTTGGCCCAATAATTTGTGATTAAGGGCTTCATTTGAACAGCACAATTCTTTAATACCTTAGTTTTTTTGTGCTTTATATTTTATACATTACATGGCAAGGAAAGCAAAAGATTGAGGGACCACTGTGAACACTATCATGTGAACACTTGTTATAATAGCATAGGAGCAACTTGAACTGAAAAAGACTGAAAATCCCTCATCCCAAACTGTATTTATTGGCTGTCTGAAGTCACAGTGCTGATTTTCCCTCTCTCCTTTCTTTCTCTGCAGCACTTAAGCTGCACAAACACAATTATAACAAATCGAAAACAAGCCTTGCATAAAGGAGGAGAGAACAGCATTTCCCAGTTGTCACTCTTCTAAATGAGAATAGCGTTTCTGACGCTGAATATTTCTGTGTACTCATGAACGGGATGAACGATGATTACAGTGAGGACAGATACCCGGAGAAGTTGCCTGTTCAGCATTAGGGGCCTGCCAGAACTCTTGTGATTCGTCTAGCTTTTCACGATCCCTCCATCACCCTCACTCACAAAGCGCTTACGCCCCCTGCTTGCCACAAGAACACATATGGTGGGTAAATTCATGATGTTACGGTTTACTGGAAGAGACTTAGTAGGGAAAACAAAGTCGAACTCTCTGACCTGGTTGGACAGGAATCTCTCAGCTGTTTAGTGATGACTGACTCCTGGAAACAGAGGTCCACAAAGGTTTCCATGATGGATTGTGCATGAGGCACATCCAGGTTGATCTCTGGCAGCTCATCGTACACACGCTCGAAGCCCTGTGTACAACACATGCAAAAGCAATAATGCTCTCACAAACAACTAAGAATTTACATAGCTATACAATTTACAACGGATACATGGTTTTCCGTATGGTACACACGATGACATGAATGATTAACAGAGGCTGCTGGTGCTTCTCCAAAGTGAGGAAGCACAGACAATGATTTTGGGTGTCTGTGACTTAACAAATTAACTAAACTGTTTTTGCAGCAAAATATGATGAAAACAGAAGCAAATGTGTTACGTCAGATTGCAAATAACCGGGTGCTTTTCTCTGCGCTCAGGTGGTGGTGCTTTTATACGCTGTCAATCATGCACATCACTGTTTCAATTATTGGCCATTTGTTGCAAAGTCACGCCCAGTTGAGAGCTCAACCAATCATCAAATAGACAAGCTGGGCTTCCAGGCAGGACAAAAATACATTTTATATATTTATATATATATATATATATATATATATAAGAAAACATCAAGGTCATACTTCAAGCTTGAATTGCTCTGATGGTAGGAACATTCCTCATTACATCATTTAGAGAGGTTTACTGGTTTTTACAGGTCTGGGACATGATTAAGTGCATGTTATTATTCATATAATTAATCACACTAAATTAATGATTTAAATTGACAGACTTAATTAAAACATAAAAGAACTGGGGTCTGGGTATCTCAGCGAGTATTGACGCTGACTATCACACCTGGAGTCGCGAGTTTGAATCCAGGGCGTGCTGAGTGACTCCAGTCAGGTCTCCTAAGCAACCAAATTGGCCCGGTTGCTAGGGAGGGTAGAGTCACATGGGGTAACCTCCTCGTGGTCGCTATAATGTGGTTCTCGCTCTCAGTGGGGCGTGTGGTGAGTTGTGCGTGGATGCCGCGGAGAATAGCATGAAGCCTCCACATGCTCTGTGTCTCCGCGGTAACGCGCTCAACAAGTCACGTGATAAGATGCGTGGACTGACGGTCTCAGATGCGTAGGCAACTGAGATTCGTGCTCCGCCACTCGGAATGAGGCAAGTCACTACGCCACCACGAGGACTTGGAGCGCATTGCGAATTGGGCATTCCAAATTGGGAGAAAAAAAAAAAAAGAATGAAAAAAAGAACTAGGGCTGGTATTGATACAGTTTTCCCGATTCAATTTGATTCTGATTTGATATCGATTCATATGGGTACATTTTCATATGAAATCAATTCTCTGTCAGCTTATGCTCTTGATTATAAAGGAACATTCTAGGTACAATTTTAATTGTTCATTTTACAAATAATATTTTCATTTGTTTTTTACCATACTGGTCACATTTTAGGGTTTGAAAATTTTTAAAATTCAGTGTATTCCATCAATAAATGTCTTGAAATTGCTTATTTTATACTGCATATATATCTTTGTTAAAATGCACAATTTGTGTTATTTATATTGATATGAAGAACAAGTGCTAAATCGGTACTGTCTCTTTAAGACTACTGGCATCAGGATGCATTTCTTTAGAGCATCTGTGCTATGTGTGATCAGAATTAAATGCTTCTCTTTTGTTGTTTTAAATCAAGAACAGGGAAAGAAAGTCTGTGCAAACCCTGTTCATCTGGTCCAGAGTGATTAGGCCAGTTTGCCAAAAAGCCTTCAGGAGCTTGACCATCATCTGTAAGGCCGTGTCACCTGTAGACTCCAGTACCATCACCACAGCCTACACCCAACAACAAGAGAAATGAGTCATGTGACAGGAAGAGGAAATAATGAATCTATATATAAAAGTTCAGGATTTGCCAATCTCTGAACCGTTGTTCAAGACAAATATATCACTGGCCAAAAAATCAAATCTAGATGGGACACTATTAACAAAACTTAAGTCATTTGCAGTCTTTGTACGGGAGAATTTAATTTTAAGAACTTAATCACAGTATTTAAATATCCCGGCATACCTCATAGACCAGTTCATGATGGAAGTGTGGCACTTCTAGATCTCGCAAACAGTGCTCGGCTTCAGATAGCTCACCTGAAACCAGGTACTCTTTCAGCAACAGGTTCATCTGTAACAAAGACGGCAAAAACTCTACCGTAACCTGTCATATCTGGGTGGCAAAATGCGTATTGGCATTTGCAATCAGCAAGGTCTCTGTCACTATTAAATACACTTTATAAGCTAGATAGTAACTTTTTTTTTTCAACCTACCAGTCATTGATTTTTACTGTTGTCCACAAGAGGAAAAGAGATCAGAAGCCAAAAGGGCCACATACACAATATATAGCACATTTCCTTATAGAAGTATTGATGAACAAGGTTTTTGAAATGTCGGGCCCCACCTCACCTCTTTGATGAGATGTTTGACAGGCCTCTGGCCGCCGCCAACTCCCCACACATTATCAAGCCGCATGATTTTCGTCTTCATGGAGAGCAGAACTGATGCTCTGTCCAGTGCAGCTCTAACACAATCATGATATGATGTACACATGAAAAAAAATCATGAAAAGATGTACACAAAAACATACGGAAAAGGGAAGAAAGGGTAAAACAGCGAGTCAGAAACAGATAATAAAGAACACACATCTAAAGAATTAATCAACACAGAAGTAGGGTGGGTTAACTTGAAAACACAGTTTTACTAACCACCATCTTATTATACGAATTATACGGACAGCTTTCTTTCCTAACTCAAATATAAAGGAATATATATGAAATTGAACACACACACACACACACACACACTGAATTAAATTTGGCAGCTATACTCTCTTGTTGTTTTCACATTTCTCTTCTAGATCCACTTTATAACTCGCCTCAGCCCAAGAAGGGTAAGGAACTCACAATTAGTAATTTACATTATGTATCACTCCAAGTTCACATTATAGTAATATTTTGTGTTGTACACATTAATGCAAATTAAGTAAAGCTTAAAATGTTAAAAAAATATGTATGTTTCTGGGGCCTGTGTATCTCAGTGATTATTGACGCTGACTATCACCCCTGGAGTCGCGAGTTTGAATCCAGGGCGTGCTGAGTGACTCCATCCAGGTCTCCTTAGCAACCAAATTGGCCCGGTTGCTAGGGAAGGTAGAGTCACATTGGGTAACCTCCTCATGGTGGCGATTAGGGGTTCTCGCTCTCAATGGGGCGTGTGGTGAGTTGTGTGTGGATTGCGGAGAGTAGCATGAGCCTCCACATGCTGTGAGTCTCCGCGGTGTCATGCACAACAAGTCACGTGATAAGATGCACGGATTGACGGTCTCAGAAGCGGAGGCAACTGAGATTCATCCTCCGCCACCTGGATTGAGGTGAGTAACCGCGCCACCACGAGGACCTACTAAGTAGTGGGAATTGGGCATTCCAAATTGGGAGAAAAGGGGATAAAATAAAAAATAAAAAAATGTTTAAAAAAAATTACATTTCTGAGTAAAAGCTATTTATTTTCATGTTTTGGTTGTTGAGCCAACAATTTATTTATTTTCAGTGCACCGTCCAATTTTAGCTGCCACTGAAGTTGTTGTTTGGTTCGCATATTCACATATATGTCAAAAGTCTTGCGAATCACTGAAAAACATTTAACATGTATGTGTGTGAAGAGCGCAATGATGAGCGACATGCGAATGAGGAGCACTGAAAATATACAGAAAAAAAAACAGCCCAAAGACTTTCCTCACCAGCCTTTATTTGATCTGTTCCTCAAGATAATGAAATATGTAACTTTTACAAGAGTGCAACATTGTTACAGATAAGGTAAAAAATGACTCAGTTGTTTAAATGTCAAAGGCAACTTATTTACATATCAGTAACACAATAAAAATGAATAAGTCCATTTCTAAATATTAAACAAAGAGCTGTTCAAAATGTTTTGAATGCTAATGAGGTAATATCATCACTGACAGGTGCTGTTGCTCATTTTATTTTCTCCCACCGCCTAAAATAAACATTACAGCCAGAAGTAGACCTTATTTACAGTAACGTCATATTTGATTTTTGACTTGAATGAAAAGGAGGCTGTGAGGGATACAGACTCTTCCTTGTATAAAGCTATTTAAAGCTCGCATGTCGTCATTTTTATTTGTATAGCGCTTTTCACAACACTCACAACATTTTCAAAGCAGCTTCACAGGAAATCATGCATTTACAAAAACATAAAAATAAATGTTTTTATTCAAGTTTTATGCACTCTGAGAAGAAAGTCCCTAGCAACAGAATACTTACATAATCTGGACACATGACTACTGGGAATATCCGTACACTTTAGAAATAAATAATCTAGAAGACTATCAAACATCAAGCTCACCTGGCATGGTCACAATCCACCTTGCCTTTGTAACAGTCGAGGAAACTCATGGGTAAAGCGTGGTCAGCAATGGCTCGAGCAATAAACTGCCCAAGCATCTGAGGAAAAGAAGGAAACCAGGTTGCCAAGTTGCTGAACACAAACTAAGTGTCCTTGTAGAGCTGCTGTGCAGTACCGAACAGTCACAATATTTGCAATGGTTGTGTTGCCGAAAATAATCTTAAACACACTGTAAATATTGTGATGACTTAACTGTGCTTTTATTAATGTGCTTTTTACGTTTCCTAATGACCATGTAATTAGACCAATTTTACGATCCCTTCTTTCCAAGAGTGTTGAAACAAAGATGTTTTAAATTTTCTCTGATCTAAACTCAAGTAGCAAACAAGCAGTAAGAGTTATAAAGAGCAAGACAACACTGATTTAACCATTTCTTTGTGTCACACAACAATGTTCAGGGAAGACTCTGCATGTAATTTTTTAATATATATTCGAATGGTTTAATAAAACTAAATGTAGGAGCAAAGATACACTTATGTAGAAATTGTAATTGCACAAATAATTTTATTACAGTGATGAATGGGAAAAATATAGTGTTACGGATTCTCACATGCATGAGACAAGGACATTTAATTCAAGCAGAAAACCATAATAAATCGCAAAAACAATGTGCGTATAAGAGCTGCGTTTCCATCCCATGTGTTCAAAAGAATAAAATCGTTTCTTCCGGATAAACTGTAGCCACTATGACACTTATTACTAAAATACTCGAGGTTTAAAGTATGCAGACAAAACACTAACACTTAAAGAACTTTGTCTCATGTCTGGGAGCAACAGCGTGTCACACAGTTTTGGGTGCACTATGTGTGTGCGTTCCTCCATCTTTATGACTTTACCGTGCAGATCTATAAGATATCTGTCAAATGTCAATAAGCCTGTTCTTCGGCACAGTTCAAGTTTGTATTCGACTTCCTTTTCTCTGCGAACTCTATGCAGGATTTGGATGTTCAGGACACCGTTATTTCAGGATGACCAGAGCAACATTTCAGATGCGATGATTGGTCCTCTGGTTAATCCAGTTATGAATGGGTTATTCAATCACATGACTTTTTATGCACATCTTGTATTCCTAATAAATTCAATAGGAGTTTATTCGCTAAATGTGTTTCCATCATAGTTTGTGCATTTCGTCTCATCGAATGAAAAATGTATATGTTTCTTTGATGCACATTTTGGAGATCCACATCTTGGTCTTTCCATCCAGTGATTTTATGCAATATTATAAAATAGTGTGCGTGTGTGAATACACAAAACAAGTTATTTTTCATTAAAATAAAAACAAAATATGACATCACGTAACATAATATATTATATACAGTTGAAGTCAGAAGTTCACATACACTTTAGCCAAATAGATTTAAACTCAGTTTTTCACAATTCCTGACATTTAATCGTAGAAAACATTCCCTGTCTTAGGTCAGTTAGGATCACTACTTTATTTTAAGAATGTGAAATGTTGGGGCCTGGGTAGCTTAGTGGTAAAATACGCTGGCTACCACCCCTGGAGTCGTGAGTTCGAATCCAGGGCGTGCTGAGTGACTCCAGCCAGGTCTCCTAAGCAACCAAATTGGCCCGGTTGCTAGGGAGGGTAGAGTCACATGGGGTAACCTCCTCGTGGTCACTATAATGTGGTTCGTTCTCGGTGGGGCACGTGGTGAATTGAGCGTGGTTGCCGCGGTGGATGGCGTGAAGCCTCCACACGCGCTATGTCTCCTTGGCGATGCGCTCAACGAGCCACGTGATAAGATGCGCAGGTTGACGGTCTCAGATGGGCAGGCAACTGAGATTCGTCCTCCGACACCCGGATTGAGGTGAATCACTACGCGACCACGAGGACTAAGAGCGCATTGGGAATTGGGCATTCCAAATAAAAATAAAAAAGTATGTGAAATGTCAGAATAATAGTAGAGAGAATGATTTATTTCAGCTTTTATTTCTTTCATCACATTCCCAGTGGGTCAGAAGTTTACATACACTTTGTTAGTATTTGGTAGCATTGCCTTTAAATTGTTTAACTTGGATCAAATGTTTTGGGTATCCTTCCACAAGCTTCTCACAATAAGTTGCTGGAATTTTGTCCCATTCCTCCAGACAGAACTGGTGTAACTGAGTCAGGTTTGTAGACCTCCTTGCTCA
This sequence comes from Myxocyprinus asiaticus, assembly GCF_019703515.2. NCBI lineage: Eukaryota > Metazoa > Chordata > Actinopteri > Cypriniformes > Catostomidae > Myxocyprinus > Myxocyprinus asiaticus. The sequence continues at coordinate 1,312,046 of NC_059351.1, read as the reverse complement.
CACACGCTTTTTCAGTTCTGCCCACAAATTTTCCATCGGATTGATGTCAGGGCTTTGTGATGGCCACTCCAGTACCTTGACTTTGTTGTCCTTAAGACATTTTGCCACAACTTTGGAGGTATGCTTGGGGTCATTGTCCATTCGAAAGACCCATTTGCGACCGAGCTTTAACTTCTTGACTGATGTCTTGAGATGTTGCATCAATATATCCACATAATTTTCCTTCCTCATGATGCCATCTATTTTGTGAAGTGCACCAGTCCCTCCTGCAGCAAAGCACCCCCACAACATGATGCTGCCACCCCCATGCTTCACGGTTGGGATGGTGTTCTTCGGCTTACAAGCCTCACCCTTTTTCCTCCAAACATAACGATGGTCATTATGGCCAAACAGTTACATTTTTGTTTCAGAGGACATTTCTCCAAAAAGTAAGATCTTTGTCCCCATATGCTTTTTTATGTCGGTTTGGGAGCAGTGGCTTCTTCCTTGCTGAGCAGCCTTTCAGGTTATGTCGATACAGGACTCGTTTTACTGTGGATATAGATACTTGTCTACCTGTTTCCTCCAGCATCTTCACAAGGTCCTTTGCTGTTGTTCTGGGATTGATTTGCACTTTTCGCACAAAACTACGTTCATCTCTTGGAGACAGAATGTGTCTCCTTCTTGAGCGGTATGATGGCTGCATGGTCCCATGGTGTTTATACTTGCGTACTATTGTTTGTACAGATTAACGTGGTACCTTTAGGTATCTGGAAATTGCTCCCAAGGATGAATCAGACTTGTGGAGGTCCATAATTTTTTTTCTGAGGTCTTGGCTGATTTCTTTTGATTTTCCCATGATGTCAAGCAAAGAGGCACTGAGTTTGAAGGTAGGCCTTAATATACATCCACAGGTACACCTCCAATTCAGTGCACCTTCTATCAGAAGCTAATTGTCTAATTATCTAAAGGCTTGACATCATTTTCTGGAATTTTCCAAGCTGCTTAAAGGCACAGTTAACTTAGTGTATGTAAACCTCTGACCCACTGGAATTGTGATAGTCAGTTAAAAATGAAACAATCTGTCTGTAAACAACTGTTGGAAAGTTACTCGTGTCATGCACAAAGTAGATGTCCTAAATGACTTGCCAAAACTATAGTTTGCTAATATTAAATCTGTGAAGTGGTTACAAAAATGAGTTTTAATGACTTCAACCTAAGTGTATGTACACTTCTGGCTTCAACTGTATTTTGTCTATACATTTAAATAAGCACCAAAGGTCATTTCTCCATCATTTAGCCTACTGATAAAAGGTACAGCTGAGTACACAAGTTTACACCACACTTTCAGAGTTTATACAAATACAAGAGATAAACTAGAACCAAAGCAGCATCAAAACCACATTTGATACTAGGGGCTGATCTGGCATATTCAGCTTTTATGCTGCATTGCATTCTAACACAGATTTTGAGCAGTCTGTTCAGAGAAGACTTAACACACCTGTGTAAAATAACCTTTGGATTTACACTGGAATTGGGCTTGCTTTTTGACTCTTGTCATTTCTGCCCTACCTGTGGGGCTTCTGGTGTATCCAGGATGAGGTCTGGCAGCTCTTTAAGCATTTTGTCAAATGCACGTGCCATGTCATTCTCAGACAGAACTTTCCCAGACAGGTCCGAGAGAAGCCGTGATGTGAGCTCCCTGTGGCTGGCTTTGCCTTCCAGAGACAGAGACACAGCCAGAGAGGAGAACTCGTATCTGTTATGGCCCAGGTTCAGCTCTTTGAGTAACATCTACCGGGCAGAGATGGAAACAGAGATAAGCTCACAAACAATAAATTATAAGCATCAGTTTCAGATAACAGTCACAGTAAACCTCCGCATTTTGAGGACTAATTAATACAGTGTATCTTACATCAACTTTGATGATAGACAGTGAAGGTCAAATTGTAAACTATTAATGGGAACAGAACATGTAGCATTCGTGTTCAAAATGTTTTCCTCTACGTTACACTGAAACGAAGGTTATTTGGCATGTAGTTGTGTTAGGTATAAGCCATAGCTTAGTTAAAGCTCACCTCCACTTCTTTGGTGTCTCCGTGCTCAAAGTACTCCTGCACAATGGGGTTGATGGTCTTCTCAAGTTCTTTCTCATCTAGCTCAGGTACTACTGTGGCATATACGGTGTCTCCCTGATAAACAAACAAGAGTCTGGCACTAGAAAAACACCTTTAATGAGAAGAGAACAGGGGAAACTAGGCAAACTTTTCTACATTTCTAAATTCTCAGGGTAAAAGATTAATTGGTATAAAGTGACTAATTTAGTGAGAGTTCATTTGGATCCATTACACCGTGTAACACTTTTGTTTTTTTTTGCTGAGTAAACTTGGAGTAACTTCTAGAACTTTGTAGAACTTTCCAGTAATATAAATAGTAGTATAAATACAGGGGCCTTAAGCCCACCAGTTCAGTTTAGTTCCAGCTGCCTAAGTGGATACATATCAAGACCTTGCTGGACACCTTGAAGTATGATGAGTACGGCTGGGAGCTCATAGGAGACTTCAGAATGGTGGCATTCCTGATGGGCCTCCAAGGCAGTTTTACCAAGTTTCCCTGCTATCTTTGCCTTTGGGACAGCAGGGACACCAAGGCGCACTACCACAGGCGGGACTGGCCACAGCAGACCGAGTTCTCTGTGGGGAGGAACAACGTCAAGTGGGAGCCACTGGTGGACCCCCGGAAGGTGCTGATGCCACCACTGCACATCAAATTGGGCCTTATGAAACAATTTGTCAGAGCTCTAGATAAGGTGTCGGCAGCCTTCAAGTATCTTCAAGACTTCTTCCCTAAGCTGTCTGAGGCAAAGTTCAAAGCTGGTGTCTTCGTTGGACCACAGATAAAGAAGATCCTGGAGTGCAATGAATTCCCCAATAAGCTCACTAGTAAGGAGAAAGCGGCTTGGAACAGCTTTGTCGCAGTGGTTCGGGGCTTCCTGGGCAATCAGATGGCCGAAAACTATGTGGAACTGGTTGAGACACTGGTGAAGAACTACGGCACAAAGTCCATATCCTTGATGCTCATCTTGATAAATTCAAGGAGAACATGGGAGTGTACTCGGAGGATCAAGGCGAGCGCTTCCATCAGGATATACTGGACTTTGAACGCCGCTACCAAGGACAGTATAACGAGAACATGATGGGAGACTACATTTGAGGGCTGATTCATTAAAGTGATTTATAGTATAATCGTAAATCTCGAAAAACTACTCACTTCTAAGTCTTTTGTTGTCATTGTAGAAAATTTCAATTTAATGTGGGGAAGTGGACATCACGAAATTTGTCTCTATGGGGCAATGTTTTCAAAATTAAATGATTTCCAAGAATTAAACATTTGCTTCAATTCCAGTTGAAATTCCATTAATATTTCAAGCAGTTTGAGATGTTAAAGGAAAAGTTCACCCAAAAAAATGATCACTCTCTCATCATTTATTCACCATTATGCCAACTTACTTCTCTGATCGATTTATGTCCTTTTTTGAGCCTGAAAGTGTTGGTCCCCATTAAATTGAATGTTATGCATATATCATATCTCCAACAAAATATATTTGTTGGTTTTCAGCAGAAGAAAGTCAAACAAGTTTAAAACGGCATAAGGGGGAGTTAATGATCAGACAATACTTTGGGGGAACTATCCTTTTGGTAACTAGGGATGGGCATTTTCAAGTACTATTGTAGTCAAATGCTCTAACCCACAAAAACCCATCGAGTACTCAATAACTTATAATTTAAAATGCACTTTAAAAATAACAAGTATGACAGGTACATGAGTCTTATATTTTGCTTTATTCACAAACGTTACTGTAAACGGTTGGGGAAAAATTTAATGAACAATATACATTAATAAAAATGGATTTAAAAATAACAGTAATAAACATTTGCACTCACCCAGTGCACCTATTTTTTTTGAGGGGGCTTCAAGGTCAGACACCAAAACCCCAATCCAAACCACACCTAAGCAGTCATGAAACAAAGCGTCTGAAGTTTCGTCAATACAAGCGCTGCTTCTTCGATCCGTTCAGATGCCCGCACCGCAAGGGCATAGCCAGGAAATTACTTTGGGGTGGGCCTCAATAAAAATGGATGGGCTAAATTTGTATCCATTTTTTTACCAAAATGTCCTATATAACAGAAAGATGCCGCATTCAAACAGTTCTTTCACACTTTCAGAAATCAGAATTTATGCATGTTTTAAACTATTTCATGAATATTTATTTGAAGGCAAAGAATGTCTGTAATATTCTGGGCTACACCACTGCCGCACCGCCTTTCTCCCAAAATACTGAACACGCGGCTATCGAGGAACCATGTAAAACCACCTTTCGTTACTTAGTTTTTATAATTATACTGTATACTTCAAAAATATATTAGGTTTTATATATTATTATTTTTTAATAAAGGAGAGGATTCACAGTGAAATAAGATAACAAGCTACATCTTTCTTTGAACATTAAGAAAAGTGTAAAGATGCCGCAAAACCTGTCAAATGCATTTCAGCACCAAAGTAAATGAACAGTGACCGATCAAACAAAAACTTAATCTATATTAGATAATATAAAAACACTGACTGACTGTTCCACAGAGATCAGACATAGTTGGCAAATATTAACTGCACTGAAGTTGATACAATTAATTAGTTTTTATTACAACAACGCCACGCTTTCCCTTGGTACTGGACCTTCCCCGTGAACGTGATCTCTGAAGCAGCACTGGACGTCGCATATATCAGAACGTATGTGACTCGATTGGATTTGGACTGACAAAATTAAAACATGCTGTAACAGTTCAAGGATGGGCAAGGAGGCGGCGGGAACCGGCTGAACAGTCAACAAAGGTTTAATGATATAAATGAACTTAAAACACCACAAAACATAAGTCAAACACAGACAAACATGCAGCGCAGCCGCATGCATCTCTCTCTCCTGAACTGGCGTCTCCGGCTCCCCTTTATGCTCGTCGGTTCCCTGACATACTGTCGCCTGGTCCTCAACCGCTCCTCCGCCCTCTGGTGGATGACAGCTTGCTCCTCCCCTGGCAGCGAGTCCTCCTGCCCCTGGCAGATGGAAACGCTCCTCCCCTTCTTTGGCGGACGGCAGCAGTTGGGTTAGGGTTATAATACATGCCTTTTGGACAGTCAAATAGCCAGTAGCCTGATGGCACCCATTTACTTACACTATATAAGGATCTACAGAGCTTCAACATATCTCTAAAAATCTTCATTTGTGTTCTGCATAAGAAAGAAAGTCATACACATCTGGGATGGCATGAGGGTGAGTAAATGATGAGAGAATTTTCATTTTTGGGTGAACTGTCCCTTTAATGTGACTGGTACATGTTATAGGTTTGAGTTGGGTATGTTGACAACATTTTTATGTGTTAAGTAAATATATTTTGTAATGCTTGCTGGAGAAATTTTTTTTTTAATCATAAACAGCTTAAGAATGGTTAAACAGACGGTAGCGCTGTTCATAGTCATAAAACTGCTTGTCTGAAGAACATGGTCACTTGCAATGTGAAATTACAATTTCATCTATTCTCTCTCTAACCTAAACTAAACTGAAGTAGTCTATAAAGCTATGAACTACAGGTGTACCCTTACCTGAGCAGATTCATCATAGTTGGGGTCTTTGGAGTCTGGTTCCTCCACCTCATACACCATGCCCGCTGCCCCCCAAACACCTTTACCACCCGCTCCACCTATTCATAAGAACAAGCAATATAAAACACCTAAAAGTGAAAAGCAAAGCCTAGAGAGGTAAAACAATACAGGAAGAGTCTGTTATGTTGAAATGTCTAAACCATCACCTGAATTTGTTACTCATCATATCTGCCTCCTTTTAATTAATGATATAATGGGGGAAAAAATCCATACTGGCTCAAATAACTTTATACTAGGCCCTTTAATACATACAGCCTTTTCATAAATTTAACTGCATTTTCGAGTTTAAAAGGTCATGAAATTAATTTGAGTTTTTCCCAAGTGGATTGGACAGACATGAGACAAATAAACAATACTGTCAGCAAAAAAAGTGAAAAGTGAACTGCTCTTTAAAGAAATATATAATTTCATTGTCATTTTTTTAATTGCCTTAAAGTCCACTTAAAGTTCTTTTTCAGATTATTCACAAACAAACATGAGATTAATAATCGTTCAGTCGCCGGGACGGACACATGTGGTCTCGTTAAGTGGCCAATGAGCTTTTACTGAAGAACAGAGAAGACGTCACGCTCTGATCTGAATGTATTCATCATCAATCACATTCAGCCGCGATATCATCACAAATAAATAATAAGGACTGTTTTTGAGAGCGCAGCTAATGAAACTGAAACGCAACCGCTTGGATCTACATTCCCCGAAGATGTCATGCAGAGATAACTTGACAAGTTTTGGAAGTTAAGATGAAATACAGGATGAGTTTTCTCCACAAGCTCAGGGAAGAATTTATGTCATGTCAGTGCTGGCTCGTTTCAATGTTTGACTTGGGACGCTTTTTGATTAAAGGAATATTCCGGGTTCAAAACAAGTTAAGCTCAATCAGCAGCATTTGTGGCATAATGTTGACTACCACAAAAATGTGTTTCGACTCGTTTTCTCCTTTTCTTTCAAAAAAGCACAAACGTGTGTTCCAGTGAGGCACTTACAATGGAAGTCAATGGGGGTCAGTCTGTAAACATTAAAATACTCACTGTTTCTAAAGTATAGACTCAAGACATAAACAATATGTGTGTTAACATGATTTTACGGTGATAAAATCACTTACTAACCACATCTGTGGAAAGATATAGACAATTTTACAGCTCAAATAACACATGAGCTTTAACAGAAGAATTAATGTAAGTGCTTTTATAAAATTATAAGCTTTTAAACCCTCCAAAAATTGACCCCATTGACTTCCATTGTAAGTGTCTCACTGGAACACACATTTGTGCCTTTTTTAAAGAAAAGGAGGGACAAGGGGGGCTTGGGGAGCTCAGCAAGTATTGACGCTGACTTACACACCTAGAGTCAAAAGTTCGAATCCAGGGTGTGCTGAGTGACTCCAGCCAGGTTTCCTAAGCAACAAAACTGGCCCGGTTGCTAGGGAGGGTAGAGTCACATGGGGTAACCTCCTCGTGGTTTTAATTTTTGTGGTAATCAACACTGTCACAAATGCTTTTGATTGACGTTAACTTTTATTGAACCCAGAATATTCCTTAAAAATACAGATGCATTTAAAAAAATTGAATGTTACAAACTTGGACTCTTTTCAAACAGGAATCATATAAACAGACCATAATTTTTAGTCCATGAATAACACTAATTAATGAAGTATTTGCTTTAAATGATTTCAAAGAACATTCCTAGCCGTTAAAAGAGAGCATTCCAATTTTATACTAATGTGCATAGAATAAAAAATTACTAAATCAAAGTTTTAGATGGTTCATATTCTCAAATGTTCAGTAAAAAATAAAACGAGGTGGGGGAAACCGCTTGAATAGACAGTTCTATGTTAAAATGCTGTTAGTAGTACTACCCCCGACTCAAGCTTAATAACAACGGCAATACCACAGTGTTTCTCATTCATTACAGCTGTATGTACGGTAGTAATATTCACCGATAGCAGTGCTATTCAACTGAACTCTGTGGTGAAGTGCTCATACTATGAGCCCAGGGGCTGTTCAATCAGACAGAGCACAACAACCTCCAGACACAAATGTCCATTGCTTAATCTGAGAAACGCTAATAAGAGTAAGACGCAACAGCCAAAAACCAAGGGGCTTTCAATGAATATTCGAATTTCAAATTTTTTGTTTTTTTCCTTTTACACATAATTTGGAATGCCCAATTCCCAGTGCGCCTTTAAGTCCTCGTGGTCGCGTAGTGATTCACCTCAATCCGGGTGGTGGAGGATGAATCCCAGCTGCCTCCGCGTCTGAGACCATCAACCCACGCATCTTATCACGTGGCTTGTTGAGCGCGTTGCCACGGAGACATAGCGCGTGTGGAGGCTTCACGCCACCCACCGCTGCATCCGCGCTCAACTCACCACGCGCCCCACCAAGAACGAACTACATTATAGCAACAACGAGGAGGTTACCCCATGTGACTGTACCCTCCCTAGCAACCGGGCCAATTTGGTTGCAAACTAGTGAACTCCAGGGGTGGTAGCCAGCGTCTTTACCACTGAGCTACCCAGGCCCCCCTCGAATTTAAATTTTTACATTTTCAGCACTAGTAGTTATAGAAAAAATGGCTTCGGTGCATCACAAATAACAACATTTAATTATACAAAAACAAAGTCTCATTTAAAATAATCATTTTCAGTTTTCGGTTCTGGCCCAGTGTGTCTAGTATTTTCATTTTGGAGCATCACTAATGAAATAATACATTCTAAGAAAAGTTAAACACCAAAAACATCACTGCGAGTCCAGCCGAGAAGGCATATCATAATTTATGTTTACTAATGTTTTTTAATTACTAATATTTTCTAATATTCTTCTCACACAACACAAAATCAATTTTAGACACATAGCCTATTTGTTGTGCCATTTGTAATTTTTGTCTGGTAGGTTTAAGTCAAAACGCTGTCTCGTCACCGAGATTTTACATTATTTCCAGAGGTGCAAGTAAATGTTACAGTTTCTGTCAATGTACAGGTGCATCTCAATAAATTAGAATGTTGTGGAAAAGTTCATTTATTTCAGTAATTCAACTCAAATTGTGAAACTCGTGTATTAAATAAATTCAATGCACACAGACTGAAGTAGTTTAAGTCTTTGGTTCTTTTAATTGTGATGATTTTGGCTCACATTTAACAAAAACCCACCAATTCACTATCTCAAAAAATTAGAATATGGTGACATGCCAATCAGCTAACCAACTCAAAACACCTGGAAAGGTTTCCTGAGCCTTCAAAATGGTCTCTCAGTTTGGTTCACTAGGCTACACAATCATGGGGAAGACTGCTGATCTGACAGTTGTCCAGAAGACAATCATTGACACCCTTCACAAGGAGGGTAAGCCACAAACATTCATTGCCAAAGAAGCTGGCTGTTCACAGAGTGCTGTATCCAAGCATGTTAACAGAAAGTTGAGTAGAAGGAAAAAGTGTGGAAGAAAAAGATGCACAACCAACCGAGAGAACCACAGCCTTATGAGGATTGTCAAGCAAAATCGATTCAAGAATTTGGGTGAACTTCACAAGGAATGGACTGAGTCTGGGGTCAAGGCATCAAGAGCCACCACACACAGACATGTCAAGGAATTTGGCTACAGTTGTTGTATTCCTCTTGTTAAGCCACTCCTGATCCACAGACAACGTCAGAGGCGTCTTACCTGGGCTAAGGAGAAGAAGAACTGGACTGTTGCCCAGTGGTCCAAAGTCCTCTTTTCAGATGAGAGCAAGTTTTGTATTTCATTTGGAAACCAAGGTCCTAGAGTCTGGAGGAAGGGTGGAGAAGCTCATAGCCCAAGTTGCTTGAAGTCCAGTGTTAAGTTTCCACAGTCTGTGATGATTTGGGGTGCAATGTCATCTGCTGGTGTTGGTCCATGAAAACCAAAAGTCACTGCACCCGTTTACCAAGAAATTTTGGAGCACTTCATGCTTCCTTCTGCTGACCAGCTTTTTAAAGATGCTGACTTCATTTTCCAGCAGGATTTGGCACCTGCCCACACTGCCAAAAGCACCAAAAGTTGGTTAAATGACCATGGTGTTGGTGTGCTTGACTGGCCAGCAAACTCACCAGACCTGAACCCCATAGAGAATCTATGGGGTATTGTCAAGAGGAAAATGAGAAACAAGAGACCAAAAAATGCAGATGAGCTGAAGGCCACTGTCAAAGAAACCTGGGCTTCCATACCACCTCAGCAGTGCCACAAACTGATCACCTCCATGTCACGCCGAATTGAGGCAGTAATTAAAGCAAAAGGAGCCCCTACCAAGTATTGAGTACATATACAGTAAATGAACATACTTTCCAGAAGGCCAACAATTCACTAAAAATGTTTTTTTTATTGGTCTTATGTGTATTCTAATTTTTTGAGATAGTGAATTGGTGGGTTTTTGTTAAATGTGAGCCAAAATCATCACAATTAAAAGAACCAAAGACTTAAACTACTTCAGTCTGTGTGCACTGAATTTATTTAATACACGAGTTTCACAATTTGAGTTGAATTACTGAAATAAATGAACTTTTCCATGACATTCTAATTTATTGAGATGCACCTGTAAGTTTGGGAGTTTAGCACAAGGGATTCTGATAAAGTGGCCTGAAAAGTGTACAAATCAGTGAAAAACATCTGTAAAACAATTATCAGTCTGTAGTGAAAGTGGCTTGCATTTCCCAGTCTCACCTTTTTTGGGCAATCCCCGACCTTTTCCTGTCCGTGACTTTCTGTCATTTACAGCATTTTTGCCCTTGGGGCTGTGTGGATCAGTAGACACCTCTCCTGCAACCGAGTCAGAGAACGATTCCCGGGTGGAGTCTCGGGAGGATGATTTGCGTAGGCGGCGTTTAGCCTTCGCTTTCAGTCTGGCCTCATGCAGGGCCTTTTCCTGAGGGGTCCAATTCCCATTCACTTCCAACTCATTCAGATCCTCACTGCCATACAACCCATTCTGCTCATCCAGCTCTGGCTCCAATGGGAAAACTCCTGTACCGGACACAGACAGAAGAGACAAGCACACAGACAACAATTTAGCACTCTCACTGAAAGAGGCATTAGAGAAGCATAGCACAAGCACACTCCATAAATGATATTAACATTATAAAACATTACATTTACTGCTCAAAATGAAAGAAATTAAAAATACAGTATTTGGATGTCTACACTATTGCGCAAGGACTAACCACAGAAAATACATCCACTGAAAATCACCTTGAGCCCAGGTTAGTCTATCATTTGTCATTACATCACTGGTTTCAGGAACTGAAGCCTCATGCCCACAGCTGAATCACAGACATACTGATATTCAGAACAGCGCTCTTGCACCTGTGATATTGCTTAATTATCGTTTACTATTATTTTCATCTGGTCAAATGAATGTTAAACAAAATTGCAATAAATACTTTTAAAATTATGCAAATGTGAAAACAATGCTTAGGAATTCATAACTACATCATCATCAATAAAAATGGCAATTCATCAGCTAAAAAGTGAGAAGGCCAACACAAAGTTGCATGTAAATCACAAGGCTGGTGAATAGAACATCATGTTTATGCAAAACAATCGATTTGACTTCATGAACAAGCTGAGAGGGTTAAGCAAAAAAACAAAAAACAAGGCAGGAAGTGTCTGCCAGTGGCTGTCGGAGGTACCTGCCAATAAAAGCCTTAAGAAGCCACACACACGCTTCTCTCTGACGAATGGGCACAAGAGTTAGCGATCTATCGGAATCCTCAAGGTAAATGTAAATTATAAACAATGTTAATGTAAAATGTATACAAGGTAAATTAGATGGTTTCCCGTCATGGATCAGTTTGGTGAGAAACTGAACAATATTTAAGTCCTTTTTTACTATAAACGTTCTCCCTGACCAGTAGGTGGCGATATGCATGAAGAATGTGAATAGCCAAAACACAAGAAGAATGTTAAAGTGGAGATTTACAGTAAAAAGGATTTAAATATTGATCCTTTTCTCACCCGCACCTATCATATCACTTCTGAAGACATGGATTAAACCACTGGAAAATAGAAAATGACAATTTATATGACAATTAATCGTGAAAGCCCGTATAGAGACAATTAATCATCATAATCACAATTTCTTTTTTTTTTTTTGACAATTAATCGTCAGCCAAATTTCATAATCATGACAGCCCTAGAACTTGCGAACAAGCTTTTGAATAGGAACAATAGATTCCTATTGGATTATTCACACCAGGTCAGACAAATCGTCTGCCAACAATCCAACGTTTTTCTGTTTTTGTTTTTTACGGAGAGCAGTACAGATTTTTTTTGGTTCAGACTGCGAAGAAAAGTGTCCAATGAGCTTTTTGTCATTTAGTCAGTAGTCGCTACTACTGCACAATCAAGCACATTGGCGGTGCTCATCAAGTGGCAGATTCTGATACATTTACGCACCCCTGAAATTTACATACTTAAATTGCAGTTCATGAATGTACTACAAATATACATTCAATCTGTTTTAAAAAGTCTGCTTATAATATATGTGCATATTATAAATGTGCATAAATATTAAGACACCAAAGTGTATTCTTTTGCTCTTTTACTCATCTCATGCACAAAAACACTGAGTTTAATGCCAATATGCAGTAAATAAATAATATAGAAGCTGTAAACACATTCTTTTTTCCTTCATTTTTTTCCTCCCCAATTCGGAATGCCCAATTCCCAATGCGCTCTAAGTCCTTGTGGTGGCGTAGTGACACGCCTCAATCCGTGTGGCGGAGGACGAATCTCAGTTGCCTCCGCGTCTGAGACCGTCAATCCGTGCATCTTATCACGTGACTTGTTGAGCGCGTTACCACGGAGACATAGCGCGTGTGGAGGCTTCACGCTATTCTCAGCGGCATCCACGCACAACTCACCACGACGCCCCATTGAGAGTGAGAACCACATTATAGCAACCACGAGGACATTACCCCATGTGACTCTACCCTCCCTAGCAACCGGGCCAATTTGGTTGCTTAGGGGACCCGGCTGGAGTCACTCAGCACGCCCTGGATTTTAACTCACAACTCCAGGGGTGACAGTCAGCGTCTTTACTCGTTGAGCTACCCAGGCCCCCCCTTTTTTTCTTTCTTTATGCAATGTGCAGATACCTCATATTTTATAACATACTTGATGTTTTGTTTTGGCTGGTCACAAGCTGGGTTTGGGAATTTGTTTGGAAAAGGGTACAACGGGGCTAAAAGCTCCATAGATTTGATTTTTCCTCAAAACAATAAATAGCAACAGAAACTACCACAGCACTTTCCTAAACACCTGTTTGTCACTATACACTCAACCACACACAAAAAAAAAACACAGATTGTATATTTCTCAAAATGCATCAAAACATGGAAAGATTACACTGATGTAAATGTAAACCAATAAGGTAAATAAATGTCTTAACAGAATTTAATGTGTTAATCTCATGCATTGCTTTCCTGCACTGACCTTTCAGCATTCAGAGTAAATATGTTTGTAGAACAGCTGCCTAATGTACAGGAGTGAAATAGTTTTTCAATTTATTCGATTTGGTCTTGATGTCAATAGACCTTTGTCAGAAGTTCATCTTGCAACTTCGTCTCGGATTTGTTCTGAACAAGCCTTTATTATTATTATCTTATTTTATATATAGCTTTTATATCCATGATAGTATCTAATGTCTTTTGACATATCAAGTATCTTATGTTTCTGTAAACAGTTCTGTATAATTCTCAATTCAGTAGTAATTCTTAATTCAATTGTATTTCTTAATTCAGTTATCCCATGACTGCTTGTCCACCATACAGAAGTGTTTTTCTTTCCAGCACACCTGGTCAGGTCTCACATTCACATCAGATAAACTGAAAGGTTTATCAAAGAACGTTCTAGTTCTCTTTGCTGCGTCATGTTGCAGACAACTAGAAATGAAGGCAGACCTAAAATCAACTTAATTCAAGGCATTTAAACTCGTGGTTATTTTCTCGGCATGGTTTATACATAAACAATGCACATGAACTTGGACCAAATCTCACACTGTCACAGGAATTGCTACGGCTTGCTTAAAGCCCATGTTGCAGTAGAGACTGTGCATCATCAATGCAAAGCACTCCAGGTCCACTTTTTCAACATTTGCATATTAATATGTAAGTATTGTGTTGTCAGTGCAGTCTTATTCGGTACACAACGATCTCATATTAGCCGGATAGAGGATGAGAGGTAGCCGCTAGCCAGCAAATATTTGACTGTGATTCTGTTAGCTTTTTATTTTACTCAAATTTTTAATTGGGGGGTCTGGGTAGCTCAGCGAGTAAAAAAACTGACTATCACTCCTGGATTCGTGAGTTCGAATCCAGGGCGTGCTGAGTGACTCTAGCCAGGTCTCCTAAGCAACCAAATTGGCCCGGTTGCTAGGGAGGGTAGAATCACATGGGGTAACCTCCGCGTGGTCACTATAATGTGGTTCTCGCTCTCGATGGGGCGTGTAGCGAGTTGTGCGTGGATGCCCTGGAGAATAGCGTGAAGCCTCCACACGCGCTATGTCTCCATGGTAACGCGCTCAACAAGCCGCGTGATAAGATGCGCAGATTGACGGTCTCAGACGCGGAGGCAACTGAGATTCGTCCTCCGCCACCCGGATTGAGGCGAGTCACTACGCCACCATGAGGACTTAGAGTGCATTGGGAATTGAGCATTCCAAATTGGGGAGAAAATCGAGAGGAAAAAAAAGTTTTTAATTACTCAAAAGTTTATCATCGATATCGGGAATTTTTTTTCAATAAATATCAATATTGTGGCCCAGCCATAGTTGTGAAACCGGCCAATAACAATATAGTAATCAGTTGTAGGAACGGAGGCTAACGACATCCAGCGACAAAATCGCTGACAATGTGAACGGGGCTTCGCACTCTGGATCTCTCTTATGCATTTGCCATAGTTTCAGTCGCAATCTGATGATGCATCACAATTTATTGAATCGTGACAGACTGTATAGTATGTACAACTGAATCGTGATCGACTACGTAATGAATCCTGAAGAATTTGCCCAATAGCCCACCCTACTTAAAGGGATAGTTCAGCAAAAACCTTAAATTCTGTTATGTTGTTCCAAACCTGTATTACTTTCTTACTTTGGAACACAAAATAAGACGCAAGGCAGCAAAAAATAAAATAAAATAAAATAAATTATAACTATTTACATGTTTCCCTTTTATTTTTATTTTTTTTATGCAACCCTCTAATGACACATTGGAGAAAGAATATGCATTGGCTAGTGAAGCGTAATGCAACTGAAACTGAAATAACTGAAACAGATACTAAGCAAACTGGGGTGGGGGGGGTCTTCACATTTATATTATACATGAACACTGCTCTAAGTCCTCGTGGTGGCATAGTGACTCGCCTCAATCCAGGTGGCAGAGGACGAATCTCAGTTGCCTCTGCGCCTGAGACTGTCAATCCGCGCATCTTATCACGTGGCTTGTTGAGCACGTTACCGCAGAGACGTAGCGCATGTGGAGGCTTCACGCTATTCTTCAGCGGCATCCACACACAACTCACGACGCGCCCCACCGAGTGAGAACCACATTATAGTGACCACGAGGAGGTTACCCCATGTGACTCTACCCTCCCTAGCAACCGGGCCAATTTGGTTACTCTGCCCGTGTACACAAGCCGGACACACATGTATCAAGAGCGAAGAAGTGTAATCGAGCTTCAAAATATGATCGTGCCTAGGACACTGCAGATGGCAAAACTGAAATAAGGAGTTACATTTTGGTCTATTCACCCCCAAAACTGATCGTATCACTTCAGAATACATGGATTAAACCACTCGTTTAGATAACTTTCATGCTGCATTTGTCCTTTTTGAAGCTTGGAAGTGTTGGACTGACTTGGATTGACTGGCATGGATATATTCATATTGTATCTCCACTGAAAATATCTTTGTTTTCTGCAGTAAAAGGAAAGTCATCCAAGTTTGAAATGGAATAAGGATGAGTAAATGATAAGAGAAATATCATTTTTGGTTTATTCCTTTAAAAGGTCCTAATTTTGATTCTGGATGCATTGCAGTAATCAGAAATCTGAAATAAAACAGGAAATCTTGTGATTTTTATGTGCAAAATAGAGCACATATCTATTGTATTCAAGTTTCAGAATAGAATTTCAAAATGATTTTATAAAGAAATCAAAAGTTCAATGAGAATTAGGCTAAGGGCCAGATTAAGACTCCTTAAACCAGTAATAATCATTTCATTATTAGTGTCTTTTCATTTTTCGTTATATAAGCCCCAGACCCCCACCGGTGTCACTGCTCTCATATGGTAGTCTGGAGCACAGAACTCCTATATAATTGAAATGGACTGGGTTCCAATGTCAGTGGAGAGTCGACTGAGTACCCAACGTTGACCAAAAAGAGCTGTGGACCAAATATATGAGCTGAGGTTCATCTGAGAGCATAGGCTACTTGACAAAACAAATTCCACACAGCTTTAAAGGGACAGACCATTGGAAAAATAAAAGTTCATATAGGTTTGAAGAGACATGAGGGTGAAAAGATAACATTACTTGCAAGTTTTTCCATATATCTATCCCTAAAGTGTACCTAAAGTGCACTACACAAAAGAATAAGAAAATGAAGAAATACAGAGGACTGAGCAGAGCAGCACAAGGAGGCAGAAAAGCTGACACTGCTGATTTTGATTGCCTAGGCTGACTACATATGGCAGTGTATGTCCTGCTAGGTTGGAGAGGGTGTTGACGTTCACAGGAGAGGCCTTGTGGTAATAAATACCCCAGTCCTAAACAGTACAGTCAGAGGAAGAACCACAGTAACTATGTGTGCATAAATGCAATTGACAGCAGCAGCAACACAAAAATAGGTGCAGTAGGTCCAAAGCAGAAGTGTTACTGTACAAAATGCAATACATAAAAATTAAAGTCACCAAGAATTGTGAATTGTCATTTATGCGAAGCATTCCTTTAACACATCGAAACCAATGTTATAAGCAAGTGTTCCAATTTTCAGACCATTATGAAGGTTTCAAAAGCTATGAATTTTGATAGGGTTTTTAATCATTCACAATGATTAGGCTGCATAACACTGTGCCTCGTGTAATTCTAGTTAATAGCAACCTGAAGGAGTAAATGGTGTCATGTTCACAGATCTACAGAGCGAGGATTTCACTTGCATTTGAAAGTTTAAACAAATTACTGCATGCGAATGTGGAAAATTATTTGACATATTATGCATTCCAAACGGCTTAAATGATGCCTTCACAGTGCACTTCGAAGGGAAAACAATAATGATGGCAAGCAGAATTTTCAATAAAAATTTGTTCAAAAAGGCCATTTACTAAATCTTTGAGGTGAATGGAACTCACCTATATGCTAAAATACCAGACAAGGCATCCTGTATGGGACATCATCATTTTGGCCAAAATACAGGATGTCCCGGCTTAAACGGGACAGTTGTCAGTCCTAACAGGAACAAACATTGCTTATGCCACCTCTCCTGTTTTTAAGACATTAGCCACTTTTTCACCATCAGACTGAACAGTTCTCATTGTAAAACCGCACCGTTCCGTGCCAATCCGGCCCGGTTACAGTTTATTTTTCCATTGTGGTGCTGTGAAACCAGGAGAATCTACATGCTTTTTTCCCTGGTTTTACTCTGCTAACACAGCACGTGGACCATGTCGCAAAAAGGAAAGTAAAGAGAAAAAGGCGAGAAGTTTACCATCATTTGCTGAGTGCTTGTGTTTGCCACCAGACACGAACATGCAGAAAGGTAAAAGTTACCAGAGTAGCTAAAAAGGATATTTACTGACAAAATGTTCTATAAGTATTATATGATAATATTATATGAGACTATATTGATGTATTGTGAGTTTAAATGCGCTAGTAACCTACTGGCCTGACGAAAAATAAAAATAAACATAGGCTACAATACTAGTTAAACCATCATAATAAAATTATGAAGATACACTAAACGAGTTGCCATGTACTGAAGCCATTCCTCCAGCACGGTTGAGAATGGTTGAGTACAGTTAGCTAACCGTGCCGAGAACGTTCTGTAACCGTTCCGTACCGTGCTCAGAACCGTTCGGCCCAATGGTGGAAAAGCGGCTGATGCCTGTGACAAATGTGTTCATATTCAAACACTGCTCTCACGAAAAGCATAATTAATGGCAAAACATCAGTTGCTAAACTCTTACGCATGATGAACATGCAAGTTTGCATCGTTACTATGAATAGTGGTCAACCGATATGTTTTTTTTTTTTAATGGCCAATGCCGATATCCAGAGAGCAGGGTGGCCGACAGGCTGATACAATGCCAAAATATGACACAATTTAATATAGTAAATAACAACCATAAAATTGCTAAAAAATAAAAATAAAAAATAAAAACTCTTTAGCACTACATTTACTCAATTTCACACAAAACTAAAAAATATAGTATTTTAAATGGTAGATAGTTTCTTCTGATTTCTGTTTAATCATTAAATTGTAGTAATTTATTTGCACATGAAGAAATTGTTAATATATAAGAAAGAAGGAAATAACAGTACACACAGTAGTCCAGCAACCATAGATGGCATGTGCGCATTAACAATTGCATTTACTCAAAAACTACCAAATCAAACCAATTGTACATACAGTGCACAGTGAATATGAAATTTACTTATAGCACACGTTAAGCGCTTTTACCTTGGGTTGCATCCGAAAACATAGGCAACTGACTTACTACCTCGCTGCCAAATCTGTTAATGGCTTAACTGACAGCTGTTTTGAATGAATGGAACGCTTAAGGAAACTGATCTCCGAACAGTTTGAAAAGCACCTTATTTTCATCATACCTCCATATTCAGCCTCCGAGGGAAACATTTTCCTGATTTCGGACGCAGCTTTGAAGTTGCACTCACGCGCTCGTGCGGATCCAGCGAGAGCAGCAATCTCCTGACAGTTTAAACGGCCTGGATCGCCTGCTTGGACTGTCATGGACAGACCGTTATGATTTGTGAATGAGAGGAACTTTTGATCCTGAAGTTTTGATTCTGGCTGATAGAATACACGCTTCAGAGGAAGATATTAGATGAGCGCTTGACGGCAAGAAAACGCTGGATTTGCAGACGGTATACAATAGAAGTTTTATTGATATTTGCCTTTTTATCATTAGACAAGAGAGTTAAAAGTTACAGGGAACTGTTGAGGAGAGAGAGGGAGAATGAAACAGGCGAGCACTTTAACATTATGAGCTCAAACTCGTCTGCCGTGTCTCTGATATGCGGACTGTTTAAATGAGACTGTGTTGCACACCGACCTATTACTGTAGTAACATGATGCACTTAACAACAAAACGAACCGTGACTGGTCGTTTACATGTCTCAGTCGCTTCACATGCAAACAGGTGATTTTCAGCACCCTGAAGAAATTAATCTGCCAAACGGGAAAATTTATCGGATGATGCCAATAATTAAAAAAGTCATAATTCTAGCACACCTGGAGTCGTGAGTTTGAATCCAGGGTGTGCTGAGTGACTCCAGTCAGGCTTCCTAAGCAACCAAATTGGCCCTGTTGCTAGGGAGGGTAGGGTCACATGGGGTAACCTCCTCGTGGTCGCTATAATATGGTTCTCGCTCTCGGTGGGGCGCGTGGTGAGTTGTGCGTGGATGCCGCGGAGAACAGCGTGAAGCCTCCACACACGCTACGTCTCTGCTGTAACGCGCTCAACAAGTCACGTGATAAGATGCGCGGATTGACGTGTCGGACATGGAGGCAACTGAGATTCGTCCTCCGCCACCCGGATTGAGGCGAGTCACTACACCACCACAAGCACCTAGAGCGCATTGGGAATTGGGCATTCCAAATTGGGGACAAAAGAAAGCATTTTTTTTTTTTTAAATCAGAATTTCAGCCGATTGAAGTCCTCGGCGATATATTGGTCAACCACTAACTATGACAACTAATGTGGACGTGCTAGTGAAAGCGATTGCAGTCTGAACAGAAAACAAAATCATATCTAACCAAATATAACTTGCAGTTTGAACTGTCAGTCTAAGAAATTGGATTTGGGAAGAAAAAAAGAAATCTAAATTTCCCTACAGTGTGAACAAAGCCAAAGTCACTCAACCTCCTTTTGTTGTTCCTTCTTTTCAGTTTTAAGTGCAAAATGGGAGACCGAAGGGTGTGGTTGGTGTGCTTAACAAGCCGTTCAACTGTCAAAAAAGGAACCATCTGAAATGACAGAATGAAGTCTTATCTGTTTTTGACAGCTATGGCTTATTTCAGTAGACTACCACTAATGTTTTGATTTTAAGCAGTCATCATTTAAAATACAAGTTCTAAGGGGGTGAACGCAAGACCCACCTTTACAAAATCACATACAGTCATTTAATATCAATTATAGGGACCCAAATACAGTGCAGGAATTTCGAGTAGTGTCTAAATCAGTTTATTGCAGACTGAACAAAGGCACACTTCTACAAGCACAATATTAAATGCATGGGTCATTTTAGTCCTTCTGACTGTTTGTAACTGAATAATGATAATCAAACGGATTTTAATCTCTTTACACATTATTTTCTAATAATAAATTATGCTGTTGGTTGGTTAGATAAAAGGAGATGCTGTTTCCATGGAAATGGAAAATGTGTCTAAAGAACTCAACAGCAACTACCCACTCCCATTATTCCGAATAATGAAATCCCTACACTCTCAAACTTCATAGTTATTTGTATTTAGTAATAACCTCAAAATATGCTGTTTTTTATAGGACTAAGTCAATAATAGTCTTATAATGTAACATGTTTCTCTCCCAAAACTAATCGTAAAGCTTCAGAAGACATGGATTAAACCACTCGAGTCGTATGGATTACTTTTATGCTGCCTTTTATGTCCATTTTGGACATTGAAAGTGTTGGACCACATTGAATTGCACTGTATGGATATAAACACATCATATCTCCAATTGTCTTTGTGTTCTGCAGTCACGAGTTTGAGATGGCATTAAAGCCTTCGCTGTGTTTTCTCACCGCAATCAACATTTTTAATCAAAACAATGGGTTCCTAAAGAGCCATTCACACCTGGAATGAACATTTGTTCTAAAACGCATGCTGACAAAGTGACGTTGTTGGGGTTTTGTTTTTTTACGATGAGTGTGCCAATTTACTGACCAATAAAATACGAGCTTTGGATCATGTGTCAGGAGCTGTTGCGGTCACCAAAACCAGCGCAACAATTGGTGCTAATGCAAGAAAGCTGTTTTAACCACAGACAATAAACATTCAAGGATGAAATCCTGAACCAGCAGTGAGCATGTGCATTTCATCTGCATAAAAAGCCTTAAAAAAAAAACACTAAACTACATTTTCTGAGATGTTAACAGATATGCATGTGATGCACGTGATACAAGACAATGTTAGGATCTATTAATTGTAATTATTGGAAAGTGGTTCAAATAAAATGACCAGTGTGTTTCCGTGTGATGTATTGTGAGCTTACAAAACACTGTACAATTTGTGCTTTTTGCAACGAGCAATTGTGAGAATCTTTGATGCTGTTAACTGCATTAGTGAAGTTAAGTTGACTAGACCAGATAGACAGTTGTTTTGTTCTCTCCGCCTTCTCCCCTCCGCTCCGCTGCTGACCACGCCCACTGTCCCAGGCATTTTTTTAAATTGTGGTGAGAACTCAACTGTCCTGAAACAGAGTGTTTCATGACCCTTTAACATGTAAATGATATTGCTGCATCACTGCCTTGCATACCCTTTAAAAATGATCTTATGTGGATTGTATTTACAATGTATTCCATGTTGCTGCATTTTTTTGCCTTTGCATTTAATCAACATTTTGGTTTGTTCTCACCAAAACCAATTGGATCAATTCTGAAGACAAGGCTTAACACACTTGTGTCATATGGATTAACTTATCAAAAAAGAGTTATCCATCTGGATTGCTCGTTTTGGTCATTTTTACATTGCTGAGAATGAAAACAGGCCATTAGAATCATCATGACGCTGCCCAGTGGCTGCTTAGGAAAACAGTTATTGAAGTATTTTCGGACATGGCTAATGTTTATTTTTGCACAAAAATCAGTGTTGGGTAAGTTACTCTAAAAAAGTAATTAATCAGCCTCGACCAGATGAAAAATACACAGATAGACATGAAACTGTTCTTTTAATTCTTTCAAATAAATCATATAAAAATCTAATAAATTATTCATGAACTGGCCAAAGAATTTAAGGGGGCAGCGTTAAATTAGAAAACATACTTTAACATCAGAAGTTACATTTTTATTTTAAATTCACTATTGTTTTATGTATAATTGTTCAGTTTTTCAGCAAATTACTGAAAAATAAAGAGTAATCCCTTATGTTACTTTTTTAAATAAAAAAGTAATTTACAGTAATTAATTACTTAGTACTGCATTACACCCAACACTGGCAAAAATTGCACACTTCAGCTTTAACAAAGACGTTTAATGATATATTCGATGTCAAATACAAGTGAATGTGATACAAAAGATATTTCACCCTTGTTTATCAATAAAAAAAAGTTACTCAGAGGTCCTTAGAGGACAAAAATGTCCGTGTCAAAAAACTGCCATAAAAATATTATATATGAATAAATAATTATATATAAATAATTATTTTCCACTTTCATTGACTTTAACCAACATCAGTCCTGATCATAACTACCAAATATTCATTCATTTTCAGGATTGTAACCCTTTAAATGCCAGTTTGTTTACATAATGCCACTGTTGTTTTTTTACACACACACACAAATTTCTCAATACACACATACAAAACACACTCTGACATCCATACCAACACACCCATACAATTTTAGCTTCATTTATTCGGTTGGTCTGCAGTGCTCTATGATACAGCAAACAGACAATAGGGGAAAAGCTTGTATTTGCTCCATAGGCTAAACATGAGAAAAATGGCCCCATCTGGTGGAAAATATAAAAAAATTAAATTTTGAAGCCAGCGCTCCAGAATGAAAGCATAATATCATAGAATTCATGATTTTATGCTTTAATGGCACTGGGATCAAATATTGCAGTTTTAATGGGTTTCAATGGGGACATTTTTGTCCTGAAGGTCCTGAGTGTAACTATTTTGTGTATTATAGATGTATTATAGGAACTGAGGCTGAAATACCAAAATTCCCCCAAAATACACACCTTTGCTAAAATGTATACCGTTGGCATTAACAAAAAATGTCCTCAAGGTCGCACAAGGGTTAAAGACCCAATTGATCATAAGCCAATTTTACCATCTAATTACAGGCTTGTGTACTTCATTTCAGCGTTCAATTAAAAAAAAAAAAAAACAGTGATAACATAGATCACATATGCGATTAGTGAGGTGATCATTCCTCGTTTTTGCCCAGTTTATCTCTATCTGAAAAAATTCTGGAACAAAAAGCTATTCCGGAAATGTTTTGCATGAAATGAACTCGAGTTAATATCAAGCAAAATATGCGGAATAGGCGATTAAATGTACAAATAATAATAATAATAATATTGCATTAGTTTATATCACACATTGGATTTATAAGACCCTATGCCAGAGCACATGGTAAAGCATAACAGCAACTAATGCCAATCTCGTCTGCAAAAACGACGCATTAAAAGACCAACTTCCATTATATTCATTAGTCAAAGGCAATTACCATGCAAAAGCACGCAGCTGTTAAAAGAATCAATGTTTAATGCTCTTACCGTCGTTTTGAGGGCCAGTAGTCCATGCTTCAATCTCAGTCGCCATTACACGCTTGTTTACTGTTCTCCTAAGCCTACAGATCACGGAAACAAGTATTGCTTACATGTATATCAGACGTGCAAACTTACTTGATTTACATGACTAACACAAATCTGCTGTTTTGTCACATTAAATCATTTGGTTCCTTTTAAATTACGTTTATGTCGTAAATGCGTTGCATGGTCAGGCTCACCTTAAATTGAAGGCTCGCTTGTCACTTTAAATACAGTAAGTGTGATGGTTGAGTAAACAGCACTTAAGGGAATTAAGATGATCCGTAAAACGTATATTATCTTTGTTTTATCAATCTAGGTAAAAAAAAAAAACGTTTAGAAAAATGTATTTTGCATTCGAAATACAGAGACAGAGCAATATCATGGACAATGTTTTCAACTTCAGCTCAGAGCACGTCACGTGAGTTGCGAGGTTGCGTGAGGCTCATGCATATTAATGTACGTAACGTGACTTCCGCCTTCATTTGTTGAAGCGCATGAATATTAATTAGGTGTTGTGACTGAGACCCACGCATGCACGCTTTAGTGTGACGTCACATACTCTCGCGATGTCGAAACCGGAAACACGCTGTCGGAAATTGAAAATAGATGAAGTTACTGTTTACAAACAAACTGAAGGCACAGAAGAAAAGACGACATTTATATTAGCGCTGAATTAAAATTGATCTGAAAATGATTTTTTATGTTTTTCAATTTTTGAACATTTTGACGGGAGATCTGACGGGATACGGTGTGTAATGTCTCTGTGAAAGGATGTGCTAATAAAAATCATGCAGTACTGACAAAATACATGCATAATGCATGTCTGCTGCAAATAAAATTCACCTTTTCTTGTATACGTTCCTATTTTATATTCCTCAGGATGTAGAGAAATTGTGTTACACGGGTAATGTGTATTTAAGTTGTTTCACGTCAGACAAATGATGAAATATTAATTAAATTAAATTGAAATAGCACCAGTGTATATTTCTTCACTGTAGACCATATGTATCATTTTATAATAACTTCATTGATTGCTTAACACAGCATTAAAGCATGAGCTACTGTCAGGTTCAATACTTTAATATGCTGATAGGATTACCATACCAGTATTAAAAATAATTAAACATAAGACAGTTGTTGATTGTTATGACTTTAGTAAATAATAATAATAATAATAATACACAAAACATGACATTTCTATAACACCACTATGAAACAATGTGGACTATTTAACATAATACATACATGATAAATTAACACAAAACAAAAATGAAAACAAATGTAATATCTCAATTGTTAAATAGCACCTAAACAAATCAACTATTACTTTGGCCTGATGTTGCTACCCCTCGAACAAATGAGTATGAGTAGCAAGGTATTCTGGGCCCCTTTCTTATTAAAAAATACAGTTTAGAATTTGTTGTGGGGCCCCCCTGGACCTTTGGGCCCCTAGAATCGTTACCACCTTTCACCCCACTATCTACAGCCCTGGTGACACCCGGGACAGAGAGGTGCGGCGACTTTGGTGTGCGCACA
This sequence comes from Myxocyprinus asiaticus, assembly GCF_019703515.2. NCBI lineage: Eukaryota > Metazoa > Chordata > Actinopteri > Cypriniformes > Catostomidae > Myxocyprinus > Myxocyprinus asiaticus. The sequence goes on along the minus strand of NC_059351.1, from coordinate 1,287,071 downwards.
TGTAAAGTCTCCTGTGAGTTGCGGTTGTACAGAGACGGTTCCACCTCTAAAAAAACGAAATTGTGGCCAAGACAAAAATGATCAAAATGGCAATTGTGAGTGGGGTGGCCAGGCTTTGGTCCATGGTGGCCACAGCCACCCCTGATCACCCCCTAGCTCTGACACTGTTCACAAATTGTTTTATATTAATAAAATAATAAATGTTAATTTATAATCAAGTTAAAGATGTGTTATACACTGATACACTGGTGCTACCCTACAAGAACAATTTTACAACAATTTACGTCTGATGAATTTGATATAATTTTCTCTTTCTGTGATCTCCAAATTGAAGATTTGTTTCATTTGTTTTGATATGATGAGTATAGTAAGAGTTTTTAGAAAGAGAGAGAGAGAGAGAGAGAACATTCTGGATATTTTCTATTGTATGATTTCTGATGGATTTGTGGATTTTCATAAGGTAGTCTCCACCCAGACCACCAGATGTCACTGTCACCATAATACTGGTTACTGAGTTGACCTCTTGATTCCAGTAATCATTACACAATTCTAAGAAAGTAAATACCTTAAAATTATGAATATTATGTCTAACATAACTGATTTTATAATTACTAATATTTTCTAATATTCTTCTCACACAACACAAAATCAATTTTAGACACATAGCCTATTTGTTGTGCCATTTGTAATTTTTGTCTGGTAGGTTTAAGTCAAAACGCTGTCTCGTCACCGAGATTTTACATTATTTCCAGAGGTGCAAGTAAATGTTACAGTATCTGTCAATGTAAGTTTGGGAGTTTAGCACAAGGGATTCTGATAAAGTGGCCTGAAAAGTGTACAAATCAGTGAAAAACATCTGTAAAACAATTATTGGTCTGTAGTGAAAGTGGCTTGCATTTCCCAGTCTCACCTTTTTTGTGCAATCCCCGACCTTTTCCTGTTCGTGACTTTCTGTCATTTACAGCATTTTTAAGTAATAACCTCCTTTAACCTCCTTTAATCACTGCTAAAACATCACTGGTGCAACTAATTGGTTTTAGGAGTCAAATAGTGAAGTAGAGGCCACTTGTGTGTAGTCAACGGTTTTCAAATGAATGAAGTGTACACCGATCAGCCACAACATTAAAAGCACAAGCCTAATATTGTGTAGGTCCCCCTCGTGCCGCCAAAACAAGAACAGCATTCTGAGATTATATTCTTCTCACCACAATTGTACAGAGTGGTTATCTGAGTTACCGTAGACTTTGTCAGTTTGAACCAGTCTGGCCATTCTCTGTTGACCTCTCTCATCAACAAGACATTTCTATCCACAGAACTGCCACTCACTGGATGTTTTTTGTTTCTGGCACCATTCAGAGTAAATTCTAGAGACTGTTGTGTGTGAAAATCCCAGAAATACTCAAACCAGCCCATCTGACACCAACAATCATCCATGTGATTATCTAATCAGCCAATCATGTGGCAGCAGTGCAGTGCAGTGCATAAAATCATGCAGATACGGGTCAGGAGCTTCAGTTAATGTTCACATCAACCATCAGAATGGGGAAAAAATGTGATCTCAGTGATTTGGACCGTGGCATGATTGTTGGTGCCAGATGGGCTGGTTTGAATATTTCTGTAACTGCTGATCTCCTGGGATTGGCGCTGTTTTGGCGGCACGAGGGGGACCAACACAATATTAGGCAGGTGGTTTTAATGTTGTGGCTGATCGGTGTAAATACACCTCTATCTAGAAGATCCAACTTCTGGTCAGTACTGTGGCACAACTTGAAAATAAAAAAGAACATTAAGCAACTGTGGAAAAAGTAACTGAAAAGCACAAGGCAGGGGATGGATACAAAGATTTCCAAGTCACTGAAAATCTGTTGAAGGAGACACTGATTTAAACACGGAGATGATGTGCAACAGTGAACGCTGTGTAGCGCATGTTGATAGGAAAACTGTCCGCGACCCTATTGTAGTCATTTGGAATAGGCCTACAATTAATGTGCTTTAAGTGGTTAGGTTTAAGGGTAGGGGTGAGGTTAGATGCTCAAATATATATTAAAGTAATGTAATTAAAATTACTGACTGTAAATGTATCTGCCTGTTATGCGTTTTATGGGTTTATGGTAAGGGATGGGGTAATGGATCTAAATAAAGGCTGCAGTATAATATAACTAAACAAATATACAGTATGTTTAAGTATAATAAAACATCTTGCGGTTAAACACACAAGATAATATATTCCATCTGTGACAGAATCCTCCAATGACAGTGTCATTTTCATGGTGCAGGCAAAAACATTTCCCTAATGGGACTGCCTGGCTTCCCCTATTCAGTTCCTGAAACAAATCTATCTTCATTTTCTTCACCTCTTTGTTTTCTCTCTCTCTCCTCTGCTCTGAGTTTAGAATATCAAGCAGAATGTAGGTCAGCAGTCGGTGCTGAGTTTCCAATTAAAAACAGCTGTGTATTTTTTATTTTCAACAAGGTCGACGATTTCTGCTTTCAGACTTGTCCATTCTCTCAGGATTCTTTCCCCTCTCTGAGTTCCCATTCTTGAAAAATAAGGCGTCCCTTTTCATTGATTTATGATGTTGTTGTGCTGTTGCTCCAAATGATAAAACCTAAACTCAAAATGAATGTTCTTTCTCCACTCTAGTAATACTGTAGATTGTGGAGTAGACCGGTTGGATGCTGGGTTGAATGAATGCATAATTCAGTTAATTTCATAGATTTATTTTTGTGACCAGACAGACAGGACACAAAACATTACCCTCATAAATACAAAAACAGTCACACATATACATTCATTTCGTACTATGCTAAGTAGCGTAAATAGCCTAAACAGCAAATCATGTGGAAAATAAAATGAATAAATGTTTATATATTATTATTATTATTATTATTAATGTTATAATTATAACAAAGGAACCTAAAAAAAGATTGGGTTTTATTGCACGAGTCCAACCTTTTTTTTGGACTTTGGGGAGTATATGTAGCTGTTTTTATTTTTTGTTTTTATGGAAATTTATCTCTAAATAATATAAGTTATGCCAGGAGTGTCATGTTTTTCTTGCGGGTCTCCACTCAGTGTTCTCTGTATATACGGTGTGCTCCCCTAGAGTAAAATGTGGGTTAAACTTATCATCCGTGCCCGTGTTTTTTTTTTACATCATTGGAAACCACTGGCATAGTGGCAGCATTACCAGACTCACATTCCAAGATGAAAAGACAAGCCTGAGCTGATGCTGGGACAGATCACTGCTCTCAGTTATCTTATGTAACACTTTTGTCAAAAATTCTACCTATACATAAGCTGGGTTTCCATCCAAATGTTTAGCATTTGTTTTTTGTTTTTGTTTTTTTTATCCCCTTTTCTCCCCAATTTGGAATGCCCAATTCACATTACTTAGTAGGTCCTCGTGGTGGCGCGGTTGCTTACCTCAATCCGGGTGGCGGTGGATGAATCTCAGTTGCCTCCGCTTCTGAGACCGTCAATCCGCTCATCTTATCACGTGACTCGTTGTGCATGACACCGCGGAGACTCACAGCATGTGGAGGCTCATGCTAATCTCCACGATCCATGAACAACTTACCACACGCCCCATTGAGAGCGAGAACCACTAATCACAACCACAAAGAAGGTTACCCCATGTGACTCTACCCTTCCTAGCAACCGGCCAATTTGGTTGCTTAGGAGACCTGGCTGGAGTCACTCAGCACACCCTAAATTCGAACTCGCGGCTCCAGGGGTGATAGTCAGCATCAATACTCGCTGAGCTACACAGGCCCCCGATGTTTAGCATTTGTAAAGCACATTTCTATTCTTTTATTTTTCTTTTTTTGTTTGTTGGATTTTCTCCCCTTTTCTTCCCCAATTTGGAATGCCCAATTCCCAATGCACTCTAAGTCCTCATGGTGGGATAGTGACTCGCCTCAATCCGGGTGGCAGAGGATGAATCTACCCTCCCTAGCAACCGGGCCAATTTGGTTACTTAGGAGACCTGGCTGGAGTCACTCAGCACGCCCTGGATTCAAATTTGCGACTCCAGGGGTGATAGTCAGCGTCTTTTCTTGCTGAGCGACCCAGGCCTCCCTGTAAAGCACATTTCTAAAAATGTTACTAAAGAAAATGGGAATCATTGCATGTAATTATAGTCACACATAACATGGATGCGCAAAACTAAAACAACATACATGTACCTGTGAATTTATAAATGTAGAGTTAGAAGGTCCTCTTTATAATTAACAGCATTAGCTGAGAGAGAATTTCATTTTAACTAAAATGTACCCAAATTAATTGGTTGAATCGAAATACCCGTACCCAACTCTAATGGGATGTCAATAGATCAACCCAAAACTGATTGATCAATTATAATCAATATTAATGATAATGTTTAATCTTTGGTAGACATCTTTGGTTTTGTGTCGATGAAGGGATCGGGCCTTACTGATGGAGTTGTGGGGCATTACGGCTAAAAAGGTTGTCGAACACTGCATGATCTTGAGGGCGCCTGTCTTTTTATGATAGAGCAGCTAAATGACATCCTTACTTAAGGAAGAGTTGCATTTGCAGTACTGGAGCAATTGTACGTTTTAATAAATGCTGCTAGTAGACACCGCAGGCAGAATGAGAGTAATATCTCATATAATGATGGCTCATAGCTGAAATGGATGCTATGCCCATAACGCTGCCAGCCTCTGTATACCTGAAAGTGCCCACGCTCAAAATTGTTAAGACGGATTGTGAGTTCCACTAACCAGCTGTGGGTTAAACAAGGATTATGTTCAAAGAATTGAATGCCAAGGTCAGACTTTTAGGTCAGCTATGGCACACCCAGAACACAAGCACAAATGGTCAAAACACGTCATCGTTTTGTGAATAAACTGTTTCCATCACCTTCTGACATCACCTTGAAAATGTAGAAAATCCACTTCTGCCTAGCACATAAAAATGTAAGTTAATTTTAAGAGTTTATGCACATATCAAGTGTTTCCATTTAGGTTTTCTCAAGCGCAAACGTAGTAATAGATGATTTGACTACATTATGGTTTCCAGTCAAATGGAACTCACTTGATTGATTTAATAGCAATTAAAGGGATTGTTCACCCAAAAATTACGAGGCAGATTTTATTTGCACCCCAGTGCAAATAGTGGCAGATATTATTGTGAATATAGACAGATGTTTATTGTGTTTATTTAGAGTCCCACAGACACACTACATTAACCCCTACCCCTAAAACTATCCTTAACCTTACCTTAGAAAAAATAACCTTGGTTTTACTACAGTAACCATAGTTTTACCATTGTATTTTGTAGTAAAATTATAGTAACCACCAGTGTTGGGTAAGTTACTCTAAAAAAGTAATTAATTTCTAACTTCTAATTACATCTTCTACAGAGTAATTAGATTACTGTACTAATTACTCGGTCTGAAAAGTAATTGCATTACTTATTACTAATTACTTTCTAAAATCCTGATCAACCTCGACCAGATGAAAAATACACAGATAGACATGAAACTGTTCTTTTAATTCTTTCAAATAAATTATTCATGAACTGGCCAAAGAATATAAGGGGGCAGCGTTAAATTAGAAAACATGTAACATCAGAAGTTACATTTCGATTTTAAATTCACTATTGTTTTATATACACAGTATTGAACACAATTACATCAGAAGTAACTGTAATTGAATTACTGAAAAATTAAGAGTAATCTCTTACTTTACTTTTTTCAATTAAAAAGTTTAATTACAGTATTAATTACTTAGTAATTCATTACACCCAACACTGGTAACCACAAAATTAAACATGGTTACTATATTACCACCATATTACAGTACTAACACCATGGTTAATTGCATAAAAACTATGGTTTCTGCCAAAAAATATGGTTCCTACAATATTATACAGTGATGCAATCTACACACAAGCGATGTCCAGCCGCGGGAACGAGTGCGATCGACAGACCCCGCCTTCGGATCAAACACTTCTCTGCACTTCTCGACATTCACCGTGACCAAATCACTGTGATGAAATCAACATTTATATTCATTTTTATCTATTATTTTAAGTAGCATTAAAGGAAATATTAAGAGTGGAAACAGGAAATCGGATGGGAAAAAGAGTGGGACAAAAGGCAGATTCGAACCGTGGTCGCTAGGACAACAGTACTCATTCACAAATAGACACTCTGAAATTATAATTCTCTCATTATTTACTCAACCTGATACCCTCTCAAACTCGTATTACTTTCTTTCTTCTGCGGAACACAAACTAAGTGGTTCAATGACTCAAGTGGTTTAATATTTGTCTTGTGAAGCAATAGGATTGGTTTTGGGTAAGAAACAGACCAAAATATAACTCCTTTTTCACTATAAATCTTGACATCAGCAGTTTACTTGGCGTTCATGCGAGAAGCTTGATTAAACTTCCTTGAGCTTGAGTCAGAGGTCTCAAAACACAAGCCTGATAGTTTCATCCGGCCTGCTTTCTGCATTTTTGTTTGGTCTTTAATGTTCCCTGTAGTTTTCTTAAAGGATTATCAAACAATAGCCTAATATATTCCACATGGCTTATTACACACCAGTTCAGTTCACGGAAGCTCTGTTTCTATTTTTGATTTGCTGTACTGCCACTTAAAGGGGTAGTTCACCCTAAAATGTAAATTCTCTCATCATTTATTCACCCTCATGCCACCCAAGATGTGTATGACTTTCTTTCTTCTGCAGAACACAAATTAAGATTTTTAGAAAAATATTTCAGCTCTGTAGGTCCATACAATGCATGTGAATGGGTGCCAACATTTGAAGCTCAAAAATCCACATAAATGCAGCATAAAAGTAATCCATACGACTCCAGTGGTTTAATCCATGTCTTCAGAAGTGATATGATTGGTGTGGATGAGAGACAGATCAATATTTAGGTCCTTTTTTCCTTCACTTTCACTTTCTCCTGTTTTTGATGATTCACATTCTTCATGCATATCGCCCCCTACTGGTCAGGGAGAAGAATTTATGATCAAAAATGACTTAAATATTGATCTATTTCTCACCCATACCCCATCATATCACTTCTGAAGATATGGATTTAACCACTGGAGTCTTATGGATTACTTTTATGCTACCTTTATGTGCTTTTTGGAACTTTAAAATGTTGGCAGCCATTCACTTGCATTGTATGGACCTACAGAGCTGAAATAATGTCTTCTAAAGCGACATGATCACTAATAGGGCAAAAAATTATAATCTCTTGTTCTCCACTCGATTGAGACATCCAGGATAATCACACAAATGCACCATTGTGAGTAAAGAAACAGATAAATACAGATCTAAACCAAAACCAACGAAGCTTCTGTACAGCGTTCCTCCTTCTCACTTGTAAACAGCACTGCTCTTCCGGCTGTGACGCACGTGCCTCAGTTCTCATGTTTTGAATGCCAATGTGATTATGTCACACACATACAGGTGTATCTCAATAAATTAGAATGGTGTGGAAAAGTTCATTTATTTCAGTAATTCAACTCAAATTGTGAAACTCGTGTATTAAATAAATTCAGTGCACACAGACTGAAGTAGTTTAAGTCTTTGGTTCTTTTAATTGTGATGATTTTGGCTCACATTTAACAAAAACCCACCAGTTCACTATCTCAAAAAATTAGAATATTTTGACATGCCAATCAGCTAATCAACTCAAAACACCTGCAAAGGTTTCCTGAGCCTTCAAAATGGTCTCTCAGTTTGGTTCACTAGGCTACACAATCATGGGGAAGACTGCTGATCTGACAGTTGTCCAGAAGACAATCATTGACACCCTTCACAAGGAGGGTAAGCCACAAACATTCATTGCCAAAGAAGCTGGCTGTTCACAGAGTGCTGTATCCAAGCATGTTAACAGAAAGTTGAGTGGAAGGAAAAGGTGTTGAAGAAAAAGATGCACAACCAACCGAGAGAACCGCAGCCTTATGATTGTCCAGCAAAATCGATTCAAGAATTTGGGTGAACTTCACAAGGAATGGACTGAGGCTGGGGTCAAGGCATCAAGAGCCACCACACACAGACATGTCAAGGAATTTGGCTACAGTATTCCTCTTGTTAAGCCACTCCTGAACCACAGACAATGTCAGAGGCGTCTTACCTGGGCTAAGGAGAAGAAGAACTGGACTGTTGCCCAGTGTTCCAAAGTCCTCTTTTCAGATGAGAGCAAGTTTTGTATTTCATTTGGAAACCAAGGTCCTAGAGTCTGGAGGAAGGGTGGAGAAGCTCATAGCCCAAGTTGCTTGAAGTCCAGTGTTAAGTTTCCACAGTCTGTGATGATTTGGGGTGCAATGTCATCTGCTGGTGTTGGTCCATTGTGTTTTTTGAAAACCAAAGTCACTGCACCCGTTTACCAAGAAATTTTGGAGCACTTCATGCTTCCTTCTGCTGACCAGCTTTTTAAAGATGCTGATTTCATTTTCCAGCAGGATTTGGCACCTGCCCACACTGCCAAAAGCACCAAAAGTTGGTTAAATGACCATGGTGTTGGTGTGCTTGACTGGCCAGCAAACTCACCAGACCTGAACCCCATAGAGAATCTATGGGGTATTATCAAGAGGAAAATGAGAAACAAGAGACCAAAAAATGCAGATGAGCTGAAGGCCACTGTCAAAGAAACCTGGGCTTCCATACCACCTCAGCAGTGCCACAAACTGATCACCTCCATGCCACGCCGAATTGAGGCAGTAATTAAAGCAAAAGGAGCCCCTACCAAGTATTGAGTACATATACAGTAAATGAACATACTTTCCAGAAGGCCAACAATTCACTAAAAATGTTTTTCTTATTGGTCTTATGATGTATTCTAATTTTTTGAGATAGTGAATTGATGGGTTTTTGTTAAATGTGAGCCAAAATCATCACAATTAAAAGAACCAAAGACTTAAACTACTTCAGTCTGTGTGCATTGAATTTATTTAATACACGAGTTTCACAATTTGAGTTGAATTACTGAAATAAATGAACTTTTCCACGACATTCTAATTTATTGAGATGCACCTGTACTTCTCCATTGGCATACTACTTTTGTCATACTATGGTAAGGAAGTGTGGATGCAGGGTGTGTGTGATGTTTTGAAAAAATATCATATATTTTTATGAAAAGGCATATTTTGTTTAAATGAAGTAACCCTAAGAAGTCTTCTTGATATGTGTGACTCAAAAATTAATATTTGTATAAAATAGATCAATAACTAATATACGTATGTTTGAAAACTTTTTTGAAATTAATGATTCAGATTTGTACACACACGTGTATTCAAGGAGCAAGGAAAGTACTTTAAAGCTGAAGAGTGTAACGTCCTAACCCAGAGTAGAATGCAGAGAAATATTTTCTCGAAAACACTTTGCAACTGTGGTGCTATAAAAATTCTGTTTGTTTTGAGTGGCCTGTCCAGCCCAACACAACAACATTGACTCAACCAGTGGTGGGATGAGTTGGGGGTGGGACCATCTGTTCGATCAACAGCAGACAAGGGGCCGTTCACAGAAAGCTGTTGAAAACAATGTTTATTTGTGCAAGTATGGTGGCACTAGTGGTTCAGAAATTACTCCCTTCAGCTTTAATGCATTTTACTTACCTTTACTTTTTTATAACCAACATGGACACCTTACATTTCTACAAACTTAATACTCAAAACTTCTGTGAAGACAGCACCTTACAATTTAAGTCAGTTGGATGAATTATCTACATCATTTGAGATTTAAATAATAACAGGGACAACATTGTTAAAATGCCACATGCTTCAACTGAAAACAGCAAATGCCATTTATGAAAACACACACACACACACACACACACACACACACACACACACAAATCAAGTTTTTCTCATCTTTGTATTGTTTTTCCATTGAATATGTTACATGTTTTTCTTTACATTTTACACACTGTCCCAACTGTATTATTATCATTATTTATTTATGTATTTTTAATTTTGTACTAAATATTGTCAAGCCAAGCAATTTTCATTTACTGGCTTCCAGTAAGCATGATGACTTTGTTCCGTATTACAGCCTGCTCTATTCTCATTCATTAAGCTTGAATTATTTAAAATAGTTCAAACAACTGTAGTGAAAAATGTATTACAAATAATGAAAATATTACTAAAAGTGATGAAAAAGATTATTGCAGAATTTACTTGTGTTCGTGGTCAAGAAACAATCAACACTGACATTTTCTGTTGTTCTCTTGTATGGACTTTATTATATATATATATATATGTGTGTTTATTTCTCTTGTAGGAGAAAATCAGATACAGCAGGACACCATAAATAGTTCAACTATAGTACTTTACACACTATTCCTGCAGGGAATAAAGATGCTTTTTAATTCCTTATAAGGCACAATTCCTGCAGAAAATTATTTGCATTCCTTCATGAAATTCCTGCAGGATTCCTGTAGGTGTGTGTGTGTATGTGTATGTGTATGTGTGTGTGTTTGTGTGTACAGTATGTGCGTGAGTGTGTGTGTGCATATGTGTGCAGTATGTGTGCATGTGTGTGTGTTTGTGTGTACAGTATGTGCGTGAGTGTGTGTGTGCATATGTGTGCAGTATGTGTGCATGTGTTTACATTATGTGTGTTTGTGTGTGTGTACAGTATGTGTGTGAGTGTGTGTGTACAGTATGTGTGCGTGTGTGTGTTTGTGTGTGTACAGTATGTGTGTGTGTTTGTGTGTGTACAGTATGTGTATGAGTGTGTGTGTGCATATGTGTGCAGTATGTGTGCATGTGTACAGTATGTGTGTGTTTGTGTGTGTACAGTATGTGTGTGTGTTTGTGTGTGTACAGTATGTGAGTGTGTGTGTGCATATGTGTACAGTATGTGTGCGTGTGTGTACAGTATGTGTGTGTGTTGTGTGTGTACAGTATGTGTGTGTGTTTGTGTGTGTGCATATGTGTGCAGTATGTGCATGTGTACAGTATGTGTGTGTTTGTGTGTGTACAGTATGTGTGTGTGTTTGTGTGTGTACAGTATGTGTGTGTGTTTGTGTGTGTACAGTATGTGTGTGAGTGTGTGTGTGCATATGTGTGCAGTATGTGTGCATGTGTACAGTATGTGTGTGTTTGTGTGTGTACAGTATGTGTGTGTGTTTGTGTGTGTACAGTATGTGAGTGTGTGTGTGCATATGTGTACAGTATGTGTGCGTGTGTGTACAGTATGTGTGTGTGTTGTGTGTGTACAGTATGTGTGTGTGTTTGTGTGTGTACAGTATGTGTGTGAGTGTGTGTGTGCATATGTGTGCAGTATGTGTGCATGTGTACAGTATGTGTGTGTTTGTGTGTGTACAGTATGTGTGTGTGTTTGTGTGTGTACAGTATGTGAGTGTGTGTGTGCATATGTGTACAGTATGTGTGCGTGTGTGTACAGTATGTGTGTGTGTTGTGTGTGTACAGTATGTGTGTGTGTTTGTGTGTGTGTACAGTATGTGTGTGTGTTTGTTTGTGTACAGTATGTGAGTGTGTGTGTGCATATGTGTACAGTATGTGTGCGTGTGTGTACAGTATATGTGTGTGTTGTGTGTGTGTACAGTGTGTGTGTGTGTACAGTATATGTGTGTTTGTGTGTGTACAGTATGTGTGTCTGAGTGTTTGTGTGTGTGTACACTATGTGTGTGTTTGTGTGTGTACAGTATGTGTGTGAGTGTTTGTGTGCGTATGTGTACAGGATGTGTGCGTGTGTGTAGAGTATGTGTGAGTGTATGTTTGTGTGTACAGGATGTGTGTGTTTGTGTGTGTACAGTATATGTGTGTGTACAGTATGTGTGTCTGAGTGTTTGTGTGTGTACACTGTGTGTGTATGTGTGTGTGTATGTTTGTGTGTACAGTATGTGTGTGTTTGTTTGTGTGTGTGTGTGCAGTATATGTGTGTTTGTGTGTGTACAGTATGTGTGTGTATACAGTATGTGTGTGTGTGTAGAGTATGTGTGTACAGTATGTGTGTGTGTTTGTGCGTTTGTTTGTGTACAGTGTGTGTGTGTGTTTGTGTGTGTGTACAGTATGTGTGTGTGTTTGTGTGTGTACAGTATGTGTGTGTACAGTGTTTGTGTGTGTGTACAGTATGTGTGTACAGTGTGTGTGTGTGTGTGTGTGTGTGTTTGTGTGTGTAGTGTGTGTGTGTTTGTGCGTACAGTATGTGTGTGTGTGTGTACAGTGTGTGTGTTTGTGTTCAGTATGTGTGTGTACAGTATGTGTGTTTTTGTTCAATATGTGTGTTTGTGTGTACAGTATGTGTGCATGTGTTTGTGTACAGTATGTGTGTGTTTGTTTGTGTGTGTACAGTATGTGTGTGCGTGCAGTATATGTGTGTTTATGTGTGTGTGTACAGTATGTGTGTTTGTGTGTTTGTTTGTGTACTGTGTGTGTGTATGTGTGTGTACAGTATGTGTGTGTGTATTTGTGTGTGTACAGTATGTGTGTGTACAGTATGTGTGTAGTGTTTGTGTTTGCACAGTATGTGTGTACAGTGTGTGTGTTTGTGTGTGTACAGTGTGTGTGTGTTTGTGCGTACAGTATGTGTGTGTACAGTGTGTGTGTGTGTGACAGTATGTGTGTGTACAGTGTGTGTGTGTTTGTGTACAGTATGTGTGTGTACAGTATGTGTGTGTACAGTGTGTGTGTGTTTGTGCGTACAGTATGTGTGTATGTTTGTGTGTGTGTACAGTATGTGTGTGTTTGTGCGTACAGTATGTGTGTGTACAGTGTGTGTGTTTCTGTACAGTATGTGTGTGTGTGTGTACAGTATGTGTGTGTTTGTACAGTATGTGTGTGTGTACAGTATGTGTGTGTTTGTACAGTATATGTGTGTTTGTACAGTGTGTGTGTACAGTATGTGTGTGTTGTACAGTATGTGTGTGTTTGGGCGTACAGTATGTGTGTGCAGTGTGTGTGTGCGTTTGTGTACGTATGTGTGTGTTTGGGCGTACAGTACGTGGTGCAGTGTGTGTGCGCGTTTGTGTACAGTATGTGTGTGTGTACAGTATGTGTGTGTTTGTACAGTGTGTGTGTACAGTATGTGTGTGTGTTTGGGCGTACAATACGTGTGTTTGTGTGTGTGCAGTGTGTGTGTGTGTATGTTTGTGTCTTTGTCACCTTGAAAGAAATAAACATCTTTATCTTCTTTTTTAAATGCTGAACAACACGTTTCCCGTCGCTGAGTTCTTCAGAAACAAGTTTGCCGTTGCCAACATACTTCAGTAAACTAGGTTAATATGAATATCACCCCCGTATTTGAGCCTCTCTTTTGGCCAATCAGCAGCCAGTTAAGTATCCGTTAGACCAATGAACGATTAAGGGGCTGGGTCACACGTACTGTTGCTAGGGCACGACTTCAACCTTGTTACTCTCACTGGCCAACCAATCATATGACACTTCGCGATGTGTCAACATCTTTCCCGTGAACTTCTCGCTTGAAAGTCTTTGATTGGATACAGTTGTTTTTAAGCTCCGCCTTTAATAATTTTCCGCCGTCTGATTGGATAAATGAGCCATCAGTCACTCTCCAGATTTTAGTTTACGTGCAGTCTGCATTAATCTGTACAATTGACCTAATCGAGCCTCATCACTTTCACCCCGATTTTGTTTGTTTTGTTTTTCTCCCGTTATTTTTAAATAATTTGTTAAATTGTGTACATACGTTTTTGTATTACTATTCCCTCCCCCCCTCCCCAATAAATTCTCCAGAATGGAACTCAATTCTCTTCTAATTCTTCTTGAAGCAGCAGAGTATTTGGAAAGAAGAGACAGAGGTATAACGAAACGTCACTGCATTACTTGTGACACAATAATAACTCTTTAAATATTTAATGCTGGTTTTGTTTACTTTCTCACTAGAAGCTGAACACGGTTACGCGACTGTTTTACGATACGACAGCGACCTTTGCAGAAAGAAAACATCTTCGCCAATTTTAAGGAAATCTCACAATAACAGGTAAATATATTTCTGACGTTATATTAATAGATAATAATTCTCAAGCGATGTTTATGTTACATGTGATCGCCATTTTTCCTTTGGGCTTGGCTGTGCATAAACATTGCCACGCGTACAGCATCAACTTTCCACAAACTCCCTTCAGCTTCATCATGTTCATGCATTTAATTAACCATGAACTTTTTTATTGTTATATTCAAGGACGACACGTCTAGCAGCAGCGTCGACACATTTTGAAGTTCTGTATATGGAAACATACATTTAAAGGCACTTGCTGATCTCTCTACACATTTTGGATGTGTCCTTTATCTACATGCATGCTCCATGATCTGAATTATGTGTGTCAAATAAGAGAGACATCCAAAATGTGTAGTGTAAGTGCAGACCCTCATGCCACTGCACATGCACATCCGCAATAACAACTCCTTTCTGCATGCTGATGATCAGCAGCCTCTTCACACCAATGCACATTTCATATCCAAAAGTCTCTAGTTTTGTGGGTGCAAAAGTAAATGTTAAAATCTGCAAAACATTTTTGATTGTGTCAGCAGTTTTGATGCAAATGAAATCGAAGTAGTCTTGTTTTGATCACTGTCTAGTTGGCATGATTGGCATGTTTAAGTGCTGAAGTGTGTTGCGTAGCTATCAACCAGATTATATGAACTGTAACATTTATTTATAGTGAGTGTAAATAAATACTGAGTTAGATTTGGATTAACCCTTTAATGCTTAAAATCCCGGAACTCATTCCACTTCCTGTACCTCATTCATTTTTTGGAGTCATGCCCACACCTCTTTAGTATCAACCGTTCTTTTCTGAATAGTGTAGCAAAAAAAACAAAAATGTTTAATATATAATATAAATACATCATTTATATACAGTGTATATAACACTCTCCGGCCACTTTATTAGGAACACCTGTACATCTACTTATTCATGCGATTATCTAATCAGCCAATCGTGTGGCAGCAGTGCAGTGTATAAAATCATGCAGATATGGGTCAGGAGCTTCAGTTAATGTTCACATCAACCATTTTTTTGTTTTTGGCACCATTCTGAGTAAATACTAGAGACTGTTGTGTGTGAAAATCCCAGAAATACTCAAACCAGCCCATCTGACACCAACAATCATGCCACGCTCCAAATCACTGAGATCACATTTTTCCCCATTCTGATGGTTGATGTGAACATTAACTGAAGCTCCTGACCCTTATCTGCATGATTTTATGCACTGCTGCCACATGATTGGCTGATTAGATAATCGTATGAATAAGTAGATGTACAGGTGTACCTAATCAATTATATATATTATAACTGTTTAATTACCAAAAATGTTTAGGGTCATTAGACCCGATATATGTTGCTTTTTCTCCCCTTCCTTAAATTATATTTTTATGATTATTTCATATCTATATAAGTTTACTATCACAGGATATTTATTTAGTTGTTTATTACAAGAAAAATGAGTTCTATATTCACACTAATGACTATTATATCACGTTGATTTTCTGAGTGACAGGTGGTGAATTATGAGTTTTCCATATGCGTGTACACATACATATTATACATGCTATTTCTTACTCAAATTACCGCTGATGTTTCAATGATTGATTTACATTTGACATTGTTATTTGATGAAGAAGCAACATTGAAGTAAACTATAGCAAGTGTAACACATGAACAGTAGGATATGACTATTGTCATACTGAAATGATGTTAATCGTGCGTCTATTTAGATTCAATAAGTGCCTGATAATATACACACAGTATGTGTAGCTTATGTGTATTATGTGTGTTATGTGGAGCTCAATATGTGTTTGACAGTCAGTTGCGTCTCATTAAATTTCACTGTGAAATTAATGAATCCTGTTCTAGATTTTTTGCATCATCTCCTTGATATATGAAAAATAAAATCATCGAAATATGTCAGAATAAATTCTATTCTATTATTTTCTAATTGTCTTGAAAATGTTTTGAAAATGTGACACTATCTGGGCATTTTGTAGATCCATTAGTGACAGATATACATGCCGGGTCACTAAAGACCAGAGTATATAATAATGTTTGGCAAAACACCCATGCATTTAAGGGTTAAGCTGATTAAGCTTTACTATTTATATTTTTCATTTCCTCTATTTGCATTCTGTACTGTATGCCATGAAAGCTACTCTTCATCCCTGTGAACAGTGATGATGTTCCAAACAGTGGGCACACAAAGAATACACTATTAGCAGTGCAATGTATGCATGTCACCAAAATCAGATTGAACTGAAATCAGAGTAAATTCCATTTTATGTTGTTTTTATATGTTGGCCAATACAATTCACTCCTGTTATCATCTGTTGTTCAATCTCTTGTTAATCTTATTTGCCAACTCAAGCATGTAAAATGAAATAAACTACAAAATAGTGGTGTGTTTTTTAAAATATTTTTCTCCCCAATTTGGAATGCCCAATTTCCACTACTTAGTAGGTCCTCGTGGTGGCGTGGTTACTCACCTCAATCCGTGTGGCGGAGGACGAATTTCAGTTGCCTCCACTTCTGAGACCGTCAATCCGCTCATCACGTGACTCGTTGTGCATGACACCGCAGAGACTCACAGCATGTGGAGGCTCATGCTGCTCTCCGCGATCCACGCACAACTTACCACACGCCCCACTGAGAGCGAGAACCACTAATCATGACCATGAGGAGGTTACCCCATGTGACTCTACCCTCCCTAGCAACCGGACCAATTTGGTTGCTTAGGAGACCTGGCTGGAGTCACTCAGCACATCCTGGATTCGAACTCGCGACTCCAGGGGTGATAGTCAGCGTCAATACTCGCTGAGCTACACAGGCCACCCTTGTGGTGTGTTTTTTAAATGAAAATTGTTCACAAATGATTCTCAAGATGTCTGGGTCAAGATAGGCCATGACTCTTTGTCAGACATCACCATAAAATCAGCCAATTGGTGTCTGTGTGTAATGTTTTAGAACAAACAGCACTTTAAATGCAGTTTAAAAGAGAAACATTTTTCTTCTGGTAAAAAAAATAAATATATTGTGCAATATGAGGGTCCTTTACTGCCTGCTGTAGATAATTGAAACCTAACTCAAACAGACTTAATGAAGCTATACATTACAATTGACCCTATAGTGGAAGTCAATAGTAACATTTCATTTGCTTGACTTAACAATAACTAAAGGAATTATACCCCCTTTTTAAACTAAACCATACCTGTCCCCTCACTAAATGTGGCATGCAAAATAAGTTGTCCAAAACCTTTTTAATCATGCATTCTAGTAAAATGAAAACAAATATGTACTGTAGACGAAGTGTTTTGTTCAGATGTTGCTATTTTACTTTTTAACTCTTATTGTTGACTTCATATACCGTAGGAGCATTACTGTGACACTTGCACACGTCATGGATAGTGTGCTTGCAGTAGTTTCATTGAGGTGTGGTTAAACACTTGCAGCTGGGTGTGGTGGTTAATAGACCCATGCCAGCTGCTGGAGAGCTTTGACCTCTCGGTCTGTTTTGCTGCATTGGCCTGTAATAGCCCCCTTTCTTTGCAGTGTCCCTTAACAGAAAGCCAAGCAGCAGGAAGCTAGTGGGCAGCCCTTCCTCCATATGTGCATTTAAATCAGTGGAAGTGGAGGAAATGTAGGGAATTTGTGAAATTGTCTTTTTTACCAAAGCACTTTAAATACTTTTTTGATTGGTTCAGAATTCACATTGCAGAAGCTTCTGCTGAAATCGGCCCCTTGTTTAATTTGAGCACAGCACAAAAATATAAACCAAAAGACTTTTGCATATTGGCATTTGTACATGAAGTGCTCAAGAGTTTGCTTGTGTACTTATAAGCTTTTTTGTTTTGGGGGCCCCTATTGACTTAAAGTCTTACTGAGCAGTTTTGTTGATGTGGATATAGTAATACTGTAGAGCTATAATGAGTAGGCCTGTTTTGTTCATGCTCTTTTTCCAACACCACAATCTGCTCTACCCACAGACACTAACAGTTTGCCTGTATTTTAAGTCAAGCTGATTTTTTCACAGAACAAAGTTTACATAATGTCTGAAATTAACCAGGGCTTGAGGCAAAAAATGCCACAGAAAGTGCCAAAAAAGTGACACCAAATTCAAAATGTGTTGACCAAAAAAAAAAAAAAAAAATGCCCCCATATGAATTTCTCTATTTTGAATCTATTTTGCAATATTCTATTCTAGACCTAAACACATTATCTCATGAATTGAGTTTGAGATTGAGAATTTATGTTAATGAACTTAGATGTATTAGAGAAAAAAGGTTAACACCAAGTATGTGCATAAGTATATAACCATATTATATGGTTAGATAAACTAAACGCCCCCAAAAAACGTAAAAATGCACCAGAAAATTAGGGATGCACCAATCTGATACCTGGATCGGTATTGGCTCCGATACTGAAGCTTTTAGGCGGATCGGATATCGGTCTGACGAGCCCGATCTAAATCCGATACTGTGTGTTAGTCATGTTCGTTACTGTGTTCGTCAAGCTCCAAAAATGACATAAAAGAACCATAAAAACACCTTTAAAGCAGTTCATATGACTCGTGCATTTTATTCAAAGACACTTGAAGACGTGCGATAGCTCTGTGAATCACAAAAGACTGTGTTTAATAAGTAAATATATAGTTTGCGCAGCGCCAGCGCGTTAGTGAATGGCGCTACTCTGTTGACACACACACACACTCGCGGATATTTTTAGCCTTCACAGCGGTGCGCAATATTTGAGCGTTACTCAAGAACAGCATCTCAGATGTAGATACTTAATAGTTCGGTTCACTTATAATATGCATTTAGAAAGGCAACGGAGGTGCATTTGACCAGAATTTGAATAAGAAGCGAATTAAACTACTGTGAACTTGCCTACAAACAGACATATTAAATATTAAAGAGTACCCCCAATTAGTTCCACACAATAATGTAAAGACATTCTAAACTGATTTTGCAAAAAAAATCAACACTGGTATCAGCTTGGGTTCTGTATCGGCCAATACTGAGATTTCAGATATTGGAATCGGATCGGAAGAGAGAAATTGGTATCGGTGCATCCCTACTGAAAATCAAATCTGTACATTTCTGACACTGGCAGATCTGTTTGGATTGTATTAGTGGTGAGATTGTCTTTCTCTTCATTGTGCCTCTGCCCTGATTTCCTCAAGATCATTTTAAATCTGCTGTGTATAATTGTTTGATGCTTTCACCTGAAGGCTGACTTGTACAAGTCGTCAAACCCATGACCGCTGACCACAACAAAACAAACCAGCATTCCACCATCACTGTGAAATTTCAGAGCTTTTTAGAAACAATGTTTGTGTTCATGATGTCACCGTATTGCAAAATCGCTTAATGCATCTCAATCAGCTAGTGCAGTAGTCAGGTTACTCTGAGCATCGCTTCTCCCTATGTTCCCTTTCTGGAATGTCGTCATCTCTTCTAAAGTCTCAAGTTGTTAGAAGACGACAGCAAGTTTAAATTTAGGATGCCAAACTAAGTTTTTAGAAGATTAAAACCACACTGCTGTGTATTTGCTTTCAAAATAGCACTGTACTTTTTAATATCTACAATGAAAATACACAGTAATGTCTTTAATACAGTAATGTTGTTGATTAATGCCAGCTGTGTTTTAACGAGGTCACCCATTATCGTGTCGCAGGTATTTCAGTCAACGGTGTCCATTGTTCAGTGGATCAGCACCCTTGTTAGTGCCTGAGTTCATGTTCACGATATTCTGATTCACGGCAGAGGGAACTGTAGGGAGCAAGATGAGACGCAGCTTCTTTTTCACCTGTCCACACACATCTTGGAAATCAGCGTCTTAATTTTGGAAGGCCTTTTCAAAAACCCAAATTTTGAGTGGTCTAAAACGCAGTTTACGTGTGGCCGAGAGGCCAGAACGCAGAGAAAACTCTTCCTTTTTTAGAAATATCATACTCGGGTGGATGGGGCCTCAGCTTGATGTGAAATATCTTTTAGTCGTTGGTTATTTTAACAAATACACATAAACAGAGTAGGATAAACATGGTATACATTTTTGTTTTTTATGCATTTACTACAATCCCCTTATTTTGTTTGTTAAGAGAGAATGTAATAACCCCATATATCATACACCCCAGCATTCATAGGACTAAAATAGCAATGCAATAGCATGCTGAGTTTCCTTTTTTGTCATTGAGTGCATGCCAGTAGAGTATGGACTAATAGCCTCTATATATCAATAAAAAGGATTATGTTTGCAGGACTCAGGAGAGACTAGGTGGAGAGACCAAAAGATGTATTTATTTATTTATTTATTTGCCACAAGTTAAAAATGCTAAAATGTTTTTACACAAAACTAGAATGAGTTTATAAACCCAAGACTAAAGTTTAACATTTCTCTTGCATTCATTTGTGCTGTCTGGTGCTGTTTGCAGTTGAGCTGCCTTAAAGATAGAAGTAGCCCTAACATAGTATGTCAGCAAGTCAAATTGCCGTCTGTCTTTGTTTTCAGGCCCATTAGATTTTTTTTTTTAATTCTTCTGACAACTGAGAATTTTTGTTTGTTCACAATCACAATGCATAACATATTGACCAAATATCAAACTGGAGTGAATATGGTGCTAAAAGACATTTGCAGCTCTGACGCTCCTTATGGATCACACTATATTACGTGAAGAACATTACCACTATAACTTTAATTTCCCATTTTGCTACGGCAGATCTCACTGTAATGTTTTAACATTTCTTTGTAACCAGGCCATTGTGGCCACATCTATCTTTTGATATATCTATAAAATTAGGTTCAATAGTTAAAATGACATGATTCTCAAAATGTAAAAAAAAATTAATAAAAATAAATAAATAAACATTTCATCAGATAGCATGAACTGCTGTGTGTTTTCTCATCTTTTCATTTCCATGTTGTCTATAGCTTCTCTTCCTCACTCTATCCCTTTGTTGATTTCTTGTTCAGGTCGTCACACAATGAGCTGGAAAAACACAGGTAAGACCTTGTTTGCTTGTTTACCATATCCAGTATGCTTTATTTAAAGCTGAACTTTCGGGGTTTGGGTATCTCAGCGAGTATTGACGTTGACTATCACCCCTGGAGTCGTGAGTTTGAATCCAGGGCGTGCTGAGTGACTCCAGCCAGGTCTCCTAAGCAACCAAATTGGCCCGGTTGCTAGGGAGGGTGGAGTCACATGGGGTAACCTCCTCGTGGTCACGATTGGAGGTTCTCGCTCTCAGTGGGGTGCGTGGTAAGTTGTGCGTTGATCGTGGAGAGTAGCATGAGCCTCCACATGCTGGTAGTCTTCACTGTGTCATGCACAACGAGTCATGTGATAAGATGCGCAGATTGACGGTCTCAGAAGCGGAGGCAACTGAGGCTTGTCCTCCGTCACCCGGATTGAGGTGAGTAACCATGCCACCATGACAACCTACTAAGTAGTGGGAATTGGGCATTCCAAATTGGGAGAAAAGGGAATAAAAAAACTTTCATCTAAGAAATTTGTTTTCAGGATGCACATTTATGTTTGTTAAATGCAATGTTGTATTTGTGGCATATGAGCTTTGCAGTGCTACATAGACGGAGCGTCCCAGACGTGGCAGTGAGTGCATAGGTTCAGCACAGAACCTATTTTTTTCACACCGCAGACACTGAATTTTGCCGAAAACATGTTGAAAAAGCACTATAAATCTTTTTAGGAGCACAAGTGTTTGCAATATGGAGCAACACAAAATAACTGAGTGAACTACTCAGCCGTTGTTTGAAAGAAAAAAATGACGCAAGTTTGACAGGCAGTAACAGGTAACAGTAAATTAGATTTTATGACAATCAAGCTTGTTTTAGTTTTTAATGACCCACTCCTGAGAACTATTTTATAACGTTTGGTTGGTATTAAGGGAAATTCCAGAATTTTCCAGAATATAAGTCATGCTTGTGTTGTTGTTTTTTTCATCCAAAAGGTCCTGTCACTTATAGTCCAAAGCAACTTATTTACTGTATATAATTTATGCGTAATTGATGTCAGCCGGGCAAACACACTGCGCACCAAAACACACATGCTTGTGCACAAACAGATCAAAATATCAGTCAGACGGTAGTAGCGTTTTTTTTATCTCCCCAATTTGGATATGCCCAATTCCCAATGTGCTCTAAGTCCGCATGGTGGTGTAGTGACTCGCCTCAATCCGGGTGGCGGAGGATGAATCTCAGTTGCCTCCACGTCTGAGATCGTCAATCCGTGCATCTTATCACGTGACTTGTTGAGCGCGTTATCACTGAGACGTAGCACGTGTGGAGGTTTCACGCTGTTCTCCACGGCATCCACACACAACTCACCACGTGCCCCACTGAGAGCAAGAACCACATTATAGCGACCACGAGGAGGTTACCCCATGTGACTCTACCCTCCCTAGCAACCGGGTCAATTTGGTTGCTTAGGAGAGCGGGCTGGAGTCACTCAGCACACCCTGGATTAGAACTCGCAACTCCAGGTGTGATAGTCAGCGTCTTTACTCGCTGAGCAACCCAGACCCTGGTAGTATTGTTTTTAAGTAGCCTATTTAGAGTATTTTTTCTGTACAAAGTGGACAGAATATTTTGTCCACTATAACATTATTGGGCCTCATTCATGAAACACGGGCAGAACGAATTTTTGTGTAAATTGTTCGTAAAGCCATTCAGATGTAAATTTTCTGATTCACAAATATTTTCGTATTTTCAAAAACTTTTGTACGAACAAAATTTACACCTGCTCCCGAACACGTGTAAATCGTGCGTAAGACATGCGCACATGTTGTGTTCTTTCAGGCAAACTGACATGACTACATTTTGATAGAACTAAAATTAAATAAGTAATGAAAAATAGCTAATAATTAAATTAGTGAAATTAACCTTAAAAAATAACATAAACTTTTATTTAGAAACGTTTCTTAGCTGCTGGCATTTATTTTTAACATGGCATGAAAGGTTCTTGGAAAGACGCAGTTTGCATTTGATTTACTCGAGGAAAAAAAAATTCATGCCCTCTGACTTGACTGGCTGTTTTTTATATTTGATATGAGCTCGGCATAACGTATGGTCAATGGTATAATACTGTAAATAAACACATTGCGGGCAGGTGCATACACAATACAACACTGTCGTTTAGCTTGCAAATCTGTAAAATCTTAAGTCAATTTCAGTCAAAGACCTTCTTCAGGCATTCTATCAATTTCTATAAAGATTTTTCCTGTTGCAAGGAAAAAATCACTGTTACCATTATGATTTACACGAGAAGTTTTGCCAATGACGCTGGCGATGCGCTCAACTGAACCAGAGAAGATTAATGGTGGTGGACGTTTTCCTGCCGGCGTGAACTGAATTTTTTTTTTACACTAAAGCTTCATTTCAAACCATTTTTATTGACCTCTTGGACCATTTAATTGACAAAAGAACCTCCGATGACAGCAGAAGTATACGATGACTGTAAGTTCATCACTTTCTTTTTAGAACGAACTTGCGAGTGTTTGCTAAATGAATATTTTACGATGTGAATGCATTCCATTTGAACAAATAAAATAAAAAAAAATAACTTGTATTACTGTTCGCATAGATGTTAAAAGCTTCCTATTCTCATTTACTAGCAAGTCTGAAGCTTTCCTTATATGGCGTTTCTATGGGTGTGGATTATGATAATTGTGAGTGAACGTGCACACGCCCCCTGTTCACGAATGTTTGGAATTCACTTACAAACACGTTTTACTAACAAATCTGGTGAGTACGAAGCGTTTGTGAACCCGGCGGAAAGTTTTTGGGAAGGTCCATTTTACGTCCAGATTACTCCGAATTTACTCATATATTTACGAAAGTTTCATGAATGAGGCCCATTGTGTTAACAAACAGGATAAGTCTGAGGTCGCTGTGACACGCAACTCTTCACATCCCCACAAAATGTTGTTTCATCACCCCTAGTAAAAACATTCAGTAAGTGAACAGGGCAATTAAATCACGGGCATATTTTGTTTTTCTGCATTCCATATCGGATCGCGGCCGGTTGACCGTGTTACCTTTCAAAGTATACTCTATTGACCGTGACGGAATACGAACGCGTTCGACGATGCGCACAGACCCTTGGTCGTGAGTCCACGCAGACTGTTTTGATTATGAAATTTGTGTCACACGTACTGTGCGGAGAATTGATATAGAATTTAATTTAAAGGGGTCATGTCATGAGGAATCAAATGATCCTTGATATTTTGACATATAAGAGGTCTTTCTTCTATAAAAACATACTGTGAATTTCAGAACTCAAAACTTAACCCCCAATGCAATAAAAGCATTTATCGAAACCAAGCTGCCAAAATGCCTCGTTCTCTACTTCCATAATATTGAGATGTCACAAAGGGTACTAATTAATTCATGACCGCCTACAGCAACAACATCAACGCCTACTTTACATCATCGCACCCTTGGCCCCGCCCACTGGGGGCACAGTTCGTTCTCAGAGAGAGAGAGCAGGATATAGGCCTAGTGTGGCGTAACTATTCCTGAACACCACCCATCTGCGCTATTTTTAATTGTTGGTGTATGTAAACACGCACTAGACGGACGTCTTTGACAGTTTTGATGCATTTCCAGCGATGTGCATTTCAGTGCAGTATGATACTGGAAACTGGATGTGTGCCTGTTCATTGTTCTTTAGACTATGTGTGTGCATCATGTGGATATGTCATCAGCGTATTTCAGCGTGGATTGCATGTTTTGTCAGCTTGTATCACTGTGATTGCTTGTGAACCAGTCATAAAACGATTCAACTTTGCTAAGGAATTGTTATTGATGGATGGTGAAGTTAAAACACTTGGACCAGATCAAAAACATAAGTAAACAGTTCCATTCATGAATATTTTAAATGACTGTTTGATAGTTTATGGTGTTTAAACACCATTTACACGGGGCACATCGCAACGGCTTGAGGCTCTCGATACTGGGCGCGTCAACACGAACTTTCTAAACCCTTTATATGTGTTGTTGGCAGTAATAGCGCCAGCGTGTGCATTACAAAATGGAATGGGATATCTGTTTAAAGTCGGCGCGATGCGCCGCAACTGACACTTCCATGGTAGACAGCGTCATTGATTATAATGGGTTCTATTGCTTTTGACGTGACTCTCGCGTCTGGTGTAGACGGGACGTGTGTTAACAGTTGTGCTTGAGATGAAGTTTTATATATTCAGATGCAATGTGTTGGATGCACATTATCTGTAAACCCTGACATTTTGATTTATAAGTGTTGTTGTCTTGCGGAGTTGTTAAAATTCACTTCCGATTGAATTTCAAATATGGCTGTATTTGAGGGGCTGCACGATGTTAGCCAATCAGAACAGTGGGCGTTTTCGTTGCCGTTTAAAGTTGGAGCTGAGGCCAAAACTGAGCATTTCAGTGATCAAATGATCATATATTATTAAATTATGACTGTTTTAATGCAAAAAAATCTTTACTAACATTATCAGTGGACCTCAGGAAAGATAATAAAACTATTTAAAAAAAAGAGAGCATTTCATGACCCCTTTACTGTTATACATCAGTTCTCAAAAGTTTTATATATTGACTCTTTATTTTATTTGGCCAACAATTTATTACATGTTGGACATGTATTATGTTTACGACCAAAAGTTATTACATATAGGGTCTCTATTACATTTTGGGGCCTGTATCACATTTTACACATTATTGCATTTGTGCCCTCTATAAAATGTCAAACCTTTTTGTGCTAATGTGTGCAAGAGGTGGAGCGTGTTTGCATGAGATTTGTGTCCCATGTGCTGGTATCTTGGACTTTGCCAGTCACATGCCTATGTTTGAGGGATTGATTACTGCCACTTGGTAAAAAAATATGTTCAGTCACGTCCTTCCACATATCAGAGCTTCTGCTTCTGTTGAAACATTCACAGTACTAGGTAGAGTACCAGGGAAGACAATAAAACCATACAGGCATGTATATTAAATGTTTTTGAAGGGGCTTAAACTTTAATAGAAACACAAAGGAGATTGACCTTCCACTGCCATTGTAGTGCAACTTCCATGTAGTTGATTTCTTCTGTGATTAGAGACAAAGTGATGAATGTGATTTACAATTCCCCCGTAGCAAAACAGATTGTGTCGCTTCAGAAGACATGGATTACTTTTATGCTGCCTTTATGTCCTTTTTGGAGCTCAAAAGTTTGGGCCATATTGACTTTCATTGTATGGTTAAATTAACCTCATGTGCAAACTTTTTTGCACATATTTACCTAGCGGTGCAGAAATTACAAAGTATAAGATAATACATGTAGAATATGTCAAAAGCAAGTAAGATAATGAGACTTAAGAGAAAATTAGACTAAACTTGGTCATTGGTCCACAGTCAGAACTGGTCATAAACTGCCTGGGACTCAATTCTAAATTGATTGCTGTACCCCATAACATAAATCAAAACATAACCATTTAATTTAGCAGTTTTCATAGCAAAACTGTAATCTATGAAGCCCAGATTGCAATCTTAATTTTCTCTGTCATGCCTGCAAGGCTTCAAACCTTTTGGCATTAGAATACCAATACCCTGGATCACTCTCAAGTTCAATATACTAATTCCGAGTATTACTCCACTCCCCCAACCTGTCTTTTTTTTTGTTTTGTTTTGCTGCAGACGTGCCAAACTGCGACTGTACCTGGAGGAGTTGAAACAGCTTGTGCCTTTGGGTCCTGATAGCAACCGTCACACCACACTGAGCCTGCTCAAACGTGCCAAAATGCACATCAAGGTACAAAAAAGTCAGCAACTTTATGCCAATATCTCTGTTTGCACAGCAGCTAAGAGGTTAGAGCAGCTTAGAGCAGTTACGGTCAGAGAGACAGTTAATCAGGATCTGTCTACAGCAGTGTTTCTCAACTGGTGGGTTGCAACATTAAATTGCAAGAAACAGCAAGGAAAGAACAATGCCAGGGTTCTTTCTCCATTCCAATTTTCCACGGCTCAATTTCGGAGCATTCAAGACAAATGTAATTATATCCAACTCGCGTTTGGCACTTTAAATGTGCTAAATATGCTTCTCTTCTGAAACCGTGATGCGATTAAAACCTGGTTTTTCGTGCAAGTGTGGCGTGAGCCATCACGGAATCACTTGCACCAATGATGTGGGCTGCGTTCCACTTCACTTTAAACATACACTCGCTAACTTTCCTAAACACTTCCTCTCAGGGGAATCCTTGCTGCCATTTTGGAAGTCCGTTCCACTTTGTTAAGTGGCTGAGGGAAATTTCTTCTGACAGACCCTCAACCTCTCAATTTTGACTGAGTGAGAGACCCTACACATATGTATGCTTCAGGCAGCCCCATCTCCCAGAATGCAACTCGATTGTGACATCGTAGCAGATCGCTCTTAACCGAGAACCCCTTTATCAAGGGGGAGCATTCAAGGTTAGTGGTGGTACGCAGCGGTACACTGGTGAAGAGATCAGAGGCCATTCCTTTTGAATGGATGTTAATAGACTAATAAACTGCTTTTGTGAGGGAACAGCTCATCACTCTGTCCGCTAATCTTCAATGTGTTTCACACTAAATATTCTTTTTTACTGTATTATAAGAGGAGTGTAACGGGTTTCAGAATGGGCAAGGAGGAGGCGGGAACCGGCAGAACAGTCAACATAACTTTAATGACATAAATCATCTTAAACAAACATAAACACACATACACATACACACAGCGGCCACGTGTGCCTCTCTCTCTCTCTAACCCGGCTCGTCTTTATACCCCTCCCGGCTGATTAGGACAATTCAGCGCTGGGCGTGCATCCTCACGGCCCGGCCACGCCCTCCTCCTCGTCACACTCCTTCACCGCCCAATTCAGGCCGGGGAAACCTCTGGCTTGACATACTCCCCTCCCTTCCTGGAGGGGAGGTGTTGCCCTTCCATCCGTCTTTCTGCCGGCAGTTCTTCCTCACCTCTTTGGAGCCCTGGGAGAGATGAGGGGAGGGAGAGGGGAGAGGGAAAGAGCGAGGGGGAGAGACAGTGAGAGAGGAGAGAGAGAGAGAAAACCTCGCTCGCCGGTCCCCGGACATGCCGTCGCCTGGACCTCAGCCACTCCTCCGCCCTCTGGTGGACGGTAGAGAGTCCTCCAACCCCTGGCAGATGATAACAGCTCCTCCGCTTCCTGGTGGACCGCAGCGGTTCCTCCGACTCCCGGCGGACAGCCGCGGCTACTCCGCTTCCCGGCAGACGGCAGTGGTGAGGACTCCACGACAGCGCCTCCTTCCCGGGTTTCGGCACCAGTGTAATGGGATTCAGGATGGACAAGGAGGAGGCGGGAACTGGCAGAACAGTCAACATAACTTTATTGACATAAATAAACATAAACACACAGACACACACATACAGTGGCCATGTGTGTCTCTCTCTCTCTCTCTCTCTCTCTCTCTAACTGGCACCTCCGGCTCGTCTTTATCCCCCTCCCAGCTGATTAGGACAATTCAGCGCCGGGCTTGCATCCTCACGGCCCGGCCACGCCCTCCTCCTCGTCACAAGGAGTCAAGGACAATTTTATGACAGGTAGGTGTGAGTTTATGGCTCTCCCCATTCATTTGTATGGTATCCACAAATGGTGATTTACTGTCGTAACATGCTAGTAGACCATTACGCTCTCTCTCCTATAGTAGAGATGCGATGTTGGCGTCTCAGTATAAAAGAATCTCTGCTTAACCTACCCCCATCCCTAACAATTCTAGTGTATGAAGGAAGGGAAAGCTGTTTACAGCTGTGAGTGAAATTAGGTCAATTAAACCATTTAAAAGAGTTATATTGAGATTTAACTGCATAATACTTGCAGCTACCTTAAGCTGACTGTTTTTTACTCAATCATAGCCTATGTGTTCATTGTAATGTTACCATTTTTATTTGTGTAAATTTAGCAGATTTTGTGTGGATTATATTGCAGTAGAATTACTACACTGCAATAATCAGGTAAAGGATTTCTCATTTGTTATTAGAGTCAAACATCTAACAGCCTTTTGAGGCAATAGGTCGAGTAAACAATAAATCTATCTAACAATTAATTCTAATAAAAAGTTTTTTATTCTTAACAGAAAATATTTATATATAAACTGCTGAGATTACAGATAAACTTTACCTGAATCTAGGATTGCGTCAGTCTCAAAAGATGTCTTCTAAGGTGCAAACATTGCATGGTAACCAAACTGCCCAAAAAGCCTCTGGACTTCCCAAAACCTCTAGGTGTTCATCCAAGTGAACTCTTCCAAGCAAAAATTACAGATGCCTCACTTATTTTCTGAATCTACTCTGTCTACTAACCCAGCTACACTAGATGACTCCCCTAAGGTGAATACAGCAGCCTGTCAGCACCGAAGGTGTCTAACCAGCGTAGCCCATGCACCCAATCCTGCCCCTACTGCATCATCTCCGCCTCTCTCCTTTTCCTCCCTTGTGTACTCGCTCTAGCAGAATTCGACATCACCTTCGGGCGATACACGGAAATCATTTGTTCTGTGTTTCCCCACAGGTATTGTGAATTGAAAGACTGTTTATTTTTTAATTAGCTGAACTTTCCCTTTCCTGTGGTGGCACTCATTTCTACACCTACCTCCGCCAAATGCATGGAGAGAGTGGCTCAATAGAACCAATATCCGAATTGGGGAGCCCTCGATGTAGATCTTCACAACAGAATCTTCTTGGGATGCCGTAGAATCTCACATGCAGTCTATAGATCAGTGGAACACCAAACCGCTTCAAGTCCATTAATCAGCCCTACCATTCCTAATTGCCCCAATGACCTAAATTCAGTCAAACTGACAAACTATGTCCCATGCTTGAGGGATGATCTTTCTTTGAATTTAGCAATCCAGGATTCCAGGGGTCGGGTGGTTCGCTTCACATCAAGCAGGCAAGTCTGTAATAATTTAAATGAATGTGGTTGCCCTAGGCACTGCTGCCGTTTCTTGCAAACATGTAATTTCTGCAGAGGCATGCATGCTCGCACTATTTTCCCTGGTATGAAAAAATGCTCCAAATAAAGATTTTAAAAAGTACCTCTTCACTCCTGTCAATATCTCTGCCTTGGCTAAAGAACTGGTGAACTATCCTGACACACAATTCACCCATTATCTACTATCTGGACTGAAACAGTTTTAATCCAGGTCTAGAGAGTTTACCCACCACAAACCTGATACGCAATAACTTGCAATCCGCACTTGCTGAACCAGAGGTAGTTGATCACCTCTTAAATAAAGAAGTTAAATCAGGTTTTATGATCGGGCCCTTTGAGGTTCCCCCATTCATCGTCTTCTGCATTAGTCCTATCGGGGTAGCCACCAGAAAGTTCACAGAAAAAAAGCGCATCATCAATCTCTCTGCCTCCCATGAATGCCCTCACCCGAGCATCAATAGCTTGATCCCTATTGACAAATTTTCACTCCATTACCACAATTTCGAGCATGCTATCCAAATGATCAAAAATGTAGGCAGAGGGGCTTTCAAAAGTAGTCACAACTTCTGAATTTAAAATGATGCCCATCCACCCTGATTTTTGGCACCTATTTGGTGTGCGCTGGCTCGACAAATATTATTTAGTGGTCCATCTAACCTTTGGCAGCCACAACATTTTTTACA
Source organism: Myxocyprinus asiaticus (assembly GCF_019703515.2). NCBI lineage: Eukaryota > Metazoa > Chordata > Actinopteri > Cypriniformes > Catostomidae > Myxocyprinus > Myxocyprinus asiaticus. The sequence continues at coordinate 1,256,465 of NC_059351.1, read as the reverse complement.
TGTTATCAGAATCTCTGCACTGGATTTTGTCAAACAATTACTCAGTTCCATACCTTGTCCACCTGCTTGATGATGTCCTCATTGTTTCGCCACACAATGCACCTCCAGCTGCTCACCTATGCATCATCTAGAAAGTCTTCTCTGATTTACTAGTCTCCATCTCTAAAGAGAAAACCATGAGTCCTTTGACATCCATTGCGTTTTTGGGCATCCATCTTGATGCAAACAAATTCAAATTACTTGCCTAAAGAAAAAAAAAATAGATAGAAGGTTGGAAGTTATTGAGATAATCCTGTCTAGTCAGAGTTGCACTAAGCGTGATCCTTTCTCTCCTCGGTCATCTAAATTTTGCCATACGCATAATTCCACAAAGTCACCCCTTCATATCGCACCTCCTTTTACTAGCATCATCTGTAATATCACTAAATGAATAAATAACTATGACCCCCCAATGTTGCACAGACTTTCAGCTGTAGTCAGCACTTCTCAGTCAATGGAATGGACTCTCCTTCTTTTACGACTACTGTGTCTCACATCCCAATGACATCAAATTGTTTACAGATGCTGCCCCATCCGTCAGATTTGGAGGATACTACCAAGGCCGCTGGTTCTCCTTCACCTGGCCCCCCCGAGCTTTCCAGTTTACCACAATCTGTAGCATCATCCACTCTGTTCGAATTATATTCTCTGGTAATAGCAGCCTTTCTATGGGGGAAAGAATGGACGACAAAAAGCATTCTAGTCCATCACGATAATCAAGGCACCATCCAGTATATTTACAATGGCCATTCTCACTGCCCTGAATTAATGCCTTTTTTAAGGTGACTGGTTTGGATCTCAGCCTGTGATCAGTTCATCATTAAATCCGAGCATATCCGAGGTTCAAAAAATAAAATAGCTGTCTCCCTCTCTCAATTTTGTTTTCAAAAAATTATTATGCTAATTTACAGGTTCATAATTTTATTTTGGGAGTCTACTAGAATAGGTTTACATGCTTTAATAATCAGAAAACACATAATTTTTCTCATACTGTACATTTCTTTTCTCCTCTCTTCATCATCTGGCTTAAACGCTATGATTTACCTCCTGTCTCTTTAAAGCCCCCCTTTCCGAAATGTCCAGTCTGCTCTGATTGGTCAGCTGGCCTAGTCTGTTGTGATTGGCCAACCGCGTAGAGCGTGTGTCGGAAATGTAACGCCCCTTACCATAACCGAGTTTCAGCTCCCGAGTTTTCCTGGGCATCTCTGTAAACTCTACTGTAACTATGGTAACAGTGGCGTCGGTTTTTGCCGTACCAGTTCGAACCCGAGTCCAATAATGAATGAAATAATGAAAGTTTGGAGGAACAAGTTGATCGACCCGAACCACCTTCGCAAGCATGATTTGAGCAGGACGTTTCACAGTGGTAAGTTTTAATTTTGGTGCTTTCTTACAAGAACACTGTTGAATATTGTGAACCTAACAAAGCTTCAAGTAAAAGACACGTAGTGCATCTAAGTTAGTCATCTTTTGCTGGAATGGGTGAAGCCGAACTTCTGTCGCCAGAGATATGAACGGAGAACAACGGCTTACTCCCAATTACAATATGGACCAAAACGATAACGTTATATAGCAAGAAAGCTGAGCACTAGCGTGGATTGCAGATGTAAAATGAAGGTTTGTAAAAATAAGTCCATCTCCACACTTGATCACTATTCATGATAGTAAGAACAACAAACAATCTGCATAATTCTACACAATTGTAGGTAAAAGTGGGCCCGCAACTGATAAGCAAAACTCTTTCAACACAATAACATTAGCTGTTAGGTTAGCAGAGTCCTACAGCTGTGCACTGGGTGTACACCGTAACTACAACACAAACTCTGCATTTGAACTCTCAGTAGCGGATAAATCCACAAATAATCAAGCATACTTACAGGTTGTGATCCTGAAGCACCAGATTGTCCCAATAAAGTGGGAACTGCACCATCTTTCAGGAGTAACCGTCTTGACAATCCGGCATTGGTTGTGGTTGTACTGCTGAGGAATAGTGGTAAAAATACATTTGAACCACTGATTCTTCAATTCATCTGCCTTTGGAAGTCAAACATAGAGGTCTTGCTTTCGCAGTGAAGAAAACAGCGTCTTCTCGACATGCTGACCCTACCGTGGCACTGCCTCCACAGGTGCTTGGTCTATTATCTATGCCACTTCTGCCTCGCTTACCTAATAAAGCTTGAAGAATATAAGATAAATGTTACATTAAATACAGGTTATGTTTTTTACTGTGTTGGGTCACCACTTGATGTCCAATGTAAAATGAAGCAAAAGGAAAACCAGTTGAAAACCACAGGAAGTACAGGAAGTGAATCACTCTACATGTTGCAACTTCGTTGACCTATGTTTCCTGACAACAGAGATGATAATTTACCTCCCCTAAAAATTATTACATTTTATATTAATTTTATTTTTTTTCTCCATTCCCCATCTATGCATCCTTAAGAGTGAAAATTCAAGGTCACTCACATAAATCATTGCATCAAATGATGAAGCACATTAGCATGTCTGGTTTACATTCAAGTGTGTGACAAAGGCAAGACAGTTTCTGCTCTTGACATAATGGCAAAACAATACTGATCCATGTCCAGCCTTATTATTTATCTCTGCCACATGAAAATGGGTGTAAGCCTCAGTGGAGTGGACAGTGTTCAACGAACTGTCACTACAGGTGTGTGAAACGCAGACAAGAAAGACAACCCAGTACCATGGCACTGTTAACCCTTAGTTTCTGTCTTGTTTGTTACACAATATCTCAGCTCAGTCGGCCTGGTTTCCTGTCATGCAGCATTGGTTTGTCTTTATTGCTCAGCCATAAATTTGCTTACCTTACTTTAGCCCATGTTCAAAGATTGTGGACTTCTTGCACTGTGCATTCTCAAACTGATTGGTACATGAACATGTCATACATTGTGGTGTCTCTGTGCTCTGTGGTTTGATCATTGGAAACATGTGCTCTACAGAAGCTTGAGGAACAGGACAGGAAGGCTGTAAATGTGAAAGAACAGCTGCAGAGAGAACATCGCTACCTCAAACGGCGCCTGGAGCAGCTTTCTGTACAGGGCTTAGAACGCATTCGCACTGACAGCATGGGCTCCACTATCTCCACTGACTCTGAGCAAGGTACAGAACAGACACAATTATTTTTGTGTTCAATGATGCATTCACCATTTTTACTTGTTATGCTATTCAAACCTTTAGGTGACTATACACTTGTAGCAATTACTGTTAACATGCAAAAAGCCTGTTTACTAACTTCTGACATGGTTAATATCCTGCCATACTTATCATGTGAGTGGATTTACTTAAATTGCACACAAAAAAGACTGCTTGGTTTGACCACACAGCTCCAATTAATATATAATTTAAAAAAACACAACTGCAAGTGGGCCACTTCTCCTGTAGCTTACATAAACAAATATGTCAAACAGATGGTAATCTGTAATGATATCCTGGATTGGTATTTAGCCTGTTTAAAAAATATGGACCAATCGCTTTGTTCACAATGCACCCAATTCCAAATCCCAATTAATAAAAAATAAAAAATCTTTTCTTCACTGTCATTTTGCAAGTGATGAAATCAGATCTGTCTGACAGTGAGCTCGTTTACATGTTTACATAAACACCAGAAAGCTGTTTATTGTGTGAAAGTTGCTTAAGATTCAACAGCAGCATTCACATTTACATGCATTGTTTTATAGGCTTTCTCTTTACTCCTGTTTACATGCGGCTCAGTCAGTAAACAGCTTTCTACACAGCATGTTATTTCCCCTCAACACTGATGAAGATATCGAACATGGCGTCAGAAGACGACTTTATCTTCAGATATTTTGTTGTTGCTGTTTTTGTTTCCTTACTTTCCACCACAACCTTCAGTGGAATTGCGCTGCAATAGTGGGGTTTCCCTCTTACATCATACTTCGGGATTCCCCCAGCATACTTGAGTGCATATACCTGGAAGTAAAGGACAGTAGACATTATTTTAAATTGTTGAATGACAATTGGCAGGGTTGGGCTGTAATAGAATACATGTAATGGAGTTACACATTCAGAATAGAAAAATGAAGTAACTGCATTCATCCCTTGTTACGTTTTTAAGCACCTGTATTCAGAATACAGTTACCTTATAAACTTTTGTTTATTAATATTTATATCTCACATTTAAAAAAAACATAGTTCTGACATACACCTCAAGATGCAAATTGGACACATCATTAGTGATGTAACCTGGGGTCAACTTGTGTTTCGGGACTTCAATCATCAGACACACTCCCCCAGGTGACCCAACTGGGGGTGATCATACCCCAGCTTGTGTCTAAGAAGCTTTTAGAAGCTAGTCTAAGAAGATCTAGCCCTCCAACTGCGACTGCGGCATTTGCCCACCAAGCCCACACACTTGGCCCTCTTCCTCTCATATGCCTCTTCAATACGGTCTTCACAGGGGACAGTCAGCTCCAGCGGGACCACCTGCCTTGTTATTTCAGACATCAGGACCACGTCTGGCCTGAGGGTGATCACTGCGATTGTATCTGAGCTGTCTCCCTAGGTCGACCAGAAGCTGCCAGTCTCCTGCTGTGGCAAGAAGCCCATCTGCAGTTCTTGGCTGTGCTAGGGGTTTCTCTCCCTTCCTGATGAAGGTGATGCTCTTCTTCGCCTGGGGGTTCTGCATACTACTTGAGATCCCTACGTAGATGGCATCAGCTAATGCCCTCAGGGCATGGTCATGATGCCAGCGATAGTGCCCCTCTCCCAGGGCCTTTGGGCAGCAGCTCAATATGTGCTCCAGGGGTCTCTTTTTGTGGCTTAGTGGGCATTCTGGTGTTTCTGCCAAGCCCCAGCAGAAGAGGTTTGACGGGCTTGGAAGGACATCATAGACTGACAGGATCAAGATTCTGTATAAAAAAAAAACAAACAAATAGAAAACAATAATTAAAAACAAAACAAAGGGAAATAAAAGAATTAAAAGCACCCAAAAATAAAAGAGTGTCAGTAATAAAAGAATAAATAGGCCTAAATATGGAAATATGCAAGCAAGCCTAGTTAAAATCATTCATATACTACATGGTTGTAATATGACCTCACTATTTTGTTTAATTTCTGAAAGTGGCATCCAGTTATCATCTCGGACATGAACATAGTTAATTTGCATTTCTTATATAATTTTGTGTCAAATTGAATTAATATTTATCAGTCCAGTCATATAATGGGTTAAGAAGAAGATTGAAATATTAAAAATAGTTCTGCTCCAACACAATGGTCTCTAGTGTGTTTGTGTGTAGATTTTGGACACAGGGGGCGTGGCTAATTCAACGGCTTGTCTGGTGGAAGTTTCAGAACTGCTAAAATCGTTTACAGCACCTTTAAGTGCATGTAAATGCAGTCAGTGTTGTTCAAATCTGGTATTTCTACATTGGGTGTCATAGTAATGACTTAAGTGTCAGCACAATGCTAAAAGACCTTCTTCAACAACTGTAGAATTACAGCAGTGTTTTTTGTCTGATCACAGATGTGGACGTTGACATAGAGGGGATGGAGTTCACACCAGGCGAGGGTGATAGCGTGGACAGTGTTAGCGATGGTGAGGACCACTTCAGCCTGCAGAGCAGCTCCAGCGACGGAGGTCTCCATTTACATTCCCAGAGACTACAGGCTCACATCTGCTAGGTTGTGCCAGACCACAACTTCCGACATGCCCATCAGCCCTCAGCTGGCAGGAAGCACCTGGCTGAGCCTCCTCATGTGATTTCCACTCATCAGAAAACTCTTTCCTCTCCCAACCCTTTAAATCAGCCCTACAAGAAGACACAGACTAGCAGTCTGTGGTTTTGGTGGGAACATATGTAGTGTGGTAATGCAGTTTTGACTTGTCTGTTCAGTTGTGTATTTATGTACTATAAAACTGAGAAACAGAGGCTCTGTTCCAAAACCTAAGAAGCTGCCTTGATGTCTGCTGGACAGTTTACATGGGCAGCTATGTAGTGAGGCAGCAACCTAAATGAAATGGAACATTTTAGGTGACTGAATTGAAACACTCTTTCTAGGCAGAAACCGTTAACGCTCACGACACACAAAAAGCAGTTTTCATGTGAAGTGTAGATGTCATAGGTGTCTTTTAACACTTTTTGCCATTGCTGATTTTGTCCCCACCGCTTCATGAAATAGCTTGCGTCAGGTATGTATCTAATAATCTAATCTAAGTCTTCACTGGAGTTTATAGTTTTTAGTGTTTTGCTGTGTTTGCATCGATTGTCCAAAGTAGCAAAATGTTCAATGCTTGGCAATGTTCTCTTTTGCACACTCGCACTCTTCTTCTCTGTCGCTCATCTGCTGCCCGCTCTCCGATCCAGATAAATAACAAAACCAAATACAAACCACAACAACGACAAAAAACATATTATGGGATTCAATTAAACGCTGAACCCCTTGAATCCAAAACCTAAAGCTTAGACCAACAAGTCATGGCTTCACATCAGGAGTGAGCGAATGATGCCTACAGATGCTGTCTTGGCAGGCAACTCACTAGGTGTTGGAATAGAGCTTGCATGTTAGTTAAAATAATAGAGAGAGAAATGATGCGTGTACTTTTGTATGAATTTGAGGGGGGAAAAATTCATTTACAGTATTTTGCATAATGGGTTTGAACAAGATCTGTCTGTTGTGCACATCCCACATACTCATATATTTTTCTTCTTTCAGTAGTAAATGATGTAGCATAAACATGGAAAGCTGTGGCTTTCTCATGCATTGATAATTTTGGACCAAGGCTTGGAAGATGAGTAGGCCAATTCATTAATCTCCTCTCACCTGCTCCTTCTGAACTAAAAAATACAACATACTTTTAACTATACAGCACATTTATCACATTCATTTGCTTAGCTTGTATCTGTGTGAGGCCAGCACTCAAACTGACATGTCAAAACTGTACGTGTAAAGGTGTATGGGTGGAAAAAGCTCTTTGTTGAGGTGTTGGTACCATCCTAGAATTACATTCATTTCTACAGTGTATTGTTCCCTTCTTTATGTTCAATGTAGATGACATCACCATCATTCTTTAAGGTCTAATGCAGTATATTTGCAATACAGTGTGCAATATTTAGTATAAAAAAGAGGGTTCTTAGAGTTGGGTACTCCAACATCCACAGACAGACCCAGTCTGCACAGCAGGTTTGACCAAAAAAGTGAGAGAGAAAAAAAGACTGAATTGTAGTATATTTTCTAAAGTAACATTTGTATTTTATTTTCCTAAATGTTCCTTAGTTGAAAGACAAAAAAAAGAAGAGTATATGAAAATTATAAAAAGTAAGGCCAGGCTTGGTTCTTACGACAATTTGGGCTTTTGTCCCTTAGATTTCCCACTGTCATGCCGTGCCTTGGTGACTTGCCATGTCCATGTTCCTCTCGTTTCCTTGACACATCGCTCCAACCCTGCTCAAATAAACTGCCAGTCTCCATCCTCAGGCCTTAGAATAGACTCTTCCTCATGCTTTTGGCAAAAAGTAATGAGGAATAGGCGTGTTGTAACTATCAGTTAGTCACCTTTGACTACAATTAAAAGCTCTTGTCTCTTCATTCTCTGAAAACCTGCTTTCCTTTCTGTGTGCCAGGCAACATCAGCTTCTCCTTTAAAAACATCATCTAATCAACTCTGACCTTACGCCTGAAATGTGTTTTGTAATTCAGAAAGCGAAGTGAAGACTTTAGGAGAAGAGCATCGAAATCAATAATTAATGGCAGCTCAAGACCCCCAATGGTAGTTCCTGTTCTAGTGTTAAATCATAGTATGGATTCCTATGCCAGTAGGAGCAAAAATGCAGCAATTTGAATATGATTTTTGTTGTTTGTTTTTCAAAGGGGTGGATGTAAAGCAGCCCTGTTTCAAAACTATGGGGCATTTGTAACCAACATTTTTGTGAAAGTGAATATAACATTGATTTTACCTCTCCACTTCAATATTGAAAGGAGGGAGCAAATATGTTTTTTTCATGTCTTTTTCTTTTACTTTAATGAAAGCTACATTGTTCAGGAAGAGTTTACATTTATGTCATGGGTATGCCTGACTGTTCGTAGCAAAACATATTATTCAGTGTGTTCCATTATATTGAACAAGTGGCTTGCAAATTAATACCAACAAAAAAACCTCTTGCACAGAACCTCCCATTGACATGGTTTAGTTGGAAGTTTAGAGAATTGGACTTGTGGGTTACGTATGAGATTTTATGAAATCTCTGAGATTTTAGCTTTCAAATTACATGCTACATAATTTTGCATGTGAAGTCGTGAAATTTAGCTAAAGATCAGTTATGCAATAGCAATGTGATGAAAAAAATATACTTTATGACAGTGCTATTCAGTTGCAGCATGGTTTTGGAGGAAAGCTTTAAAACACTAAACTGAGTACGTCAACTGACTGGAACTATAATTATGTGAATCTTAGATCCATCTTCCATCACTCCAAAGAGAGAGAGAAAGAGAGAGTTTTATCCACTAGGAAAACACAAATGATGATGTTGTTGGTCTAGAAAGATGGAGCCTTCAACAAAAGCACATGGGCTTCTGAAACAGATCAGATCAGAGTGACAAATAAAAAATGTAGCTATAAAAAACAAATCCTCTTACCCTTGGTATACATGTAATGGCACTAAAAGAAAGAACTTCAATAAAACGTTTCCTGCCGTATAAGTGACATTTTATTTTTCTAAGTAACCCCTTCTCATTTTAGGAGACATCAGGTGTAATTTCAGATTTATATCTTTATATGAATAGCCTATAGATTTGTAAGTCATATTTTCTGTGCACCATGCTTATTCCCCTGCTTTTATTTGTTAAGTGTTAATGCAGCATTTTGTTGACAGGTCAGAGATTTTGGCATGGATCACACAATCCATACATGTTGTTATGAGAGAAACTTGTTAATGTTAGCGTTGAAAGGAGGAGCTTGTGACATACTGTGCTTCACTGAAGGAGGGTTCTGTGCCTGTGAACAGATTTCCTTTTAGAAAATTAGTAATATGCATTCATATATAATATTATAAAGGTCGCCCCCCCCACCCAACCCATTTGTGTGTACACAATTACATGGTGCTGGCTATGTTTTGAGCCCACACTTTGAGGTATAATGTATTCTTGTATTGTAATACAAATGATTAAAATGTTTTATACACATTGGTCCGAGTCATTTTTTTACCCTCATTTTCTTTTTTTGGACTTTCTTTCTTCTGCAGAACACAAATGAAGATTTTTAGAAGAATATTTCAGCTCTGTAGGTCCATACAATGCAAGTGAATGGTGACCAGAACTTTGAAGCTCCAAAAAGCACATAAAGGCAGCATAAAAGTAATCCATAAGACTCCAGTGGTTTAATCCATGTCTTCAGAAGTGATATGATAGGTGTGTATGAGAAACATCAATATTTAAGTATATTTTTTATTTTATATATAAATCTCCACTTTCAAACAGCCCTCCACTCTCCTAAGAGTTCTACTTTTGTTTCTGGTGATTCACATTCTTCATGCATATCGCCCCCTAATGGACAAGGTGGAGAATTTATAGTAACAGCTTAAATATCGATCTGTTTCTCACCCACACTTACCATATCACTTCTGAAGGCATGGATTAAACCACTGGAGTCTTATGGATTACTTTTATGCTGCCTTTATGTGCTTTTTGAGCTTCAAAGTTCTGGTCACCATTCACTTGCATTATATGGACCTACAGCCAAGTTTTTCAAAACTGGGAGGCGTGGAGATTGATGATCATTTCACCAAGTAAAATCAAAAGATACACAAATACAACAAAAATCTATTGTGAAGATGAATGAAAATTATTGACATAATGGACCATAGTCCTGCATAATAGACCATAGCTCTATAGTGTTATAATATTGTTAATGTCGAAAAATGTATAGCTGTTAATCACGCATCATTGTTTAACGCATTGGCGGAATGAGTCTGTCAGACTGAATTACAGGTTATTGATCATCATTGGTGAATTGCTCCAACACCTGAAATATGATACATTTTGATAATATTACACTAGAGGACAATATCTGAAATAACTTCAAAAATGTGGCCAGAATGTACCTGCTGTTTTATATTTAGATATTTATATACAGCTCTGGAAAAAACTAAGAGACCACTGCAAAATGATCAGTTTCTCTGGATTTACTATTTATAGGTATGTGTTTGAGTAAATGAACATTTGTGTTTTATTCTATAAAGTACTGACAACATTTCTCCCAAATTTCAAATAAAAATATTGTCATTTAGAGCATTTATTTGCAGAAAATGACAACTGGTCAAAATAACAAAAAAGATGCAATGTTTTCAGACCTCGAATAATGCAATGAAAACAAGTTTATATTCATTTTTAAACATCACAATACTAATGTTTTAACTTAGAGTTCAGAAATCAATATTTGCTGGAATAACTCTGATTTTCAATCACAGCTTTCATGTGTCTTGGCATGCTCTCTGCCAGTCTTTCACATTGCTGTTGGGTGACTTTATGCCACTCCTTTATCCACTCCTGGTGCAAAAATTCAAGCAGCTCTGCCCGATTCCAGCCTTGCTGAAGCACCCCCAGATCATCACCAGTCCTCCATCTGGTCATCCAATGGTTAGACGGAGACCTGAAGAGGCCTTCAAGCCGCAGTGTCTCTCACCCACTGTGAAATTTGGATGTGAGGATCGGTGATGATCTGGGGGTGCTTCAGCTGAAATCGTGCAGATTCGTCTTTGTGAAAGACGCATGAATCAAGTCATGTACAAGGTTATCCTGGAAGAAAACTTGCTTTCTTCTGCTCTGACAATGTTCCCCAACTCTGAGGATTGGTTTTTTCAGCAGGACAATGCTCCATGCCACACAGTCAGGTCAATCAAGATGTGGCTGGAGGACCACCAGATCAAGACCCTGTCATGGCCAGCCCAATCTCCAGACCTGAACCCCATTGAAAACCTCTGGATTGTGATCAAGAGGAAGATGAATGGCCACAAGCCATCAAACAAAGCAGAGATGCTTGAATTTTTGCACCAGGAGTGGCATAAAGTCACTCAACAGCAATGTGAAAGACTGGCAGAGAGCATGCCAAGACTCATGAAAGCTGTGATTGAAAATCAGGGTTATTCCAGCAAATATTGATTTCTGAACTCTTCCTAAGTTAAAACATTAGTATTGTGTTGTTTAATAATGAATATGAACTTGTTTTCTTTGCATTATTCGAGGTTTGAAAACATTGCATCTTTTTTGTTATGTTGACCAGTTGTCATTTTCTGCAAATAAATGCTCTAAATGACAATATTTTTATTTGGAATTTGGGAGAAATGTTGTCAGTACTTTATAGAATAAAACACAAATGTTCATTTTACTCAAACACATACCTATAAATAGTAAATCCAGAGAAACTGATCAATTTTCCAGAGCTGTATATATTTTACATTTTGTAAATAACATCTTATTTGTTATTTATTTTGATATTTGCCTTTGCAACATTATTTTATGTTTGTAAATCTGTCCAAGACTTTGAAACCCCTGACCTACAGAGCTGAAATATTCTTCTAAAAATCTTCATTTGTGTTCTGCTAAAGAAAGAAAGTCAAACACATCTGGGATGGCATGAAAATGTTCATTTTTGGGTGCACTGTCCCTTTAAGGACATTTTAGAAACTCTGCTGATCATGGCAAAATCCCTGTAATGCAGGTCTGGTGTGGTCAGTTTTTGTTGCAGAATTATTAAATCATTCTGGTGAAATATATAGTTACAATGAATTAATTAATACTTTTGGAATAAATGTACCTCTAAAAGAATACTTCAAATTTGTTTGTTGTATTTCCCCAAAACTACTATTACCAAAAGTGAAAAGATGAATATTTCTATAACCGGTTCACTTCCAGGTCTCTTGCTGTTGGTGGCATTGACATCATTTAATAATGTATTTATTAGAAAGATATTAACCAAAGATAAACGTCTCCCTCCTAGCGCTGTTATGAAGTGGAAATATGATTATCCGTCTCTTTTTGTTCAGAAATTGTGGTTAGATGTTAATAAATATATAATTCCTAACAAAATTAAAGAAATCAAATTTAAAATAATAAATCTATTTTACGCCTGCAATGCCTTTATTAGCAAATTTAAGGATGATCTTTCACCATTATGTTGTTTCTGCAAAGAGGAAGCAGAAACAATCTTACACTTATCTTTTAATTGTACGCATACAAAATCATTTTGGTCTCAGATTTCTTTAATTGTTTTGGAGATTTTTCACAAAATTATTCAACTGATTCAATGGTCTTGTTTTTGGAATGTGATAGCAGTTTATTGGAGACTGACAACACAATTAAAGTTTTTTCTTTGTTTGGTAAATATCACATACACAAGCAAAGTGTATATACACAATATTGCCAAAAGTATTCGCTCACCCATCCAAATAATTGAATTCAGGTGTTCCAATCACTTCCATGGCCACAGGTGTATAAAATGAAGCACCTAGGCATGCAGACTGCTTCTACAAACATTTGTGAAAGAATGGGCCGCTCTCAGGAGCTCAGTGAATTCCAGCGTGGTACTGTGATAGGATGCCACCTGTGCAACAAGTCCAGTCGTGAAATTTCCTCGCTACTAAATATTCCACAGTCAACTGTCAGTGGTATTATAACAAAGTGGAAGCGATTGGGAATGACAGCAACTCAGCCACGAAGTGGTAGCCAACGTAAAATGACAGAGCGGGGTCAGCGGATGCTGAGGCGCATAGTGCGCAGAGGTCGCCAACTTTCTGCAGAGTCAATCGCTACAGACCTCCAAAGTTCATGTGGCCTTCAGATTAGCTCAAGAACAGTGCATAGAGAGCTTCATGGAATGGGTTTCCATGGCCGAGCAGCTGCATTCAAGCCATACATCACCAAGTGCAATGCAAAGCGTCGGATGCAGTGGTGTAAAGCACTCTAGAGTAGTGGAGACGCGTTCTCTGGAGTGACGAATCACGCTTCTCCATCTGGCAATCTGATGGATGAGTCTGGGTTTGGCGGTTGCCAGGAGAACGGTACTTGTCTGACTGCATTGTGCCAACTGTGAAGTTTGGTGGAGGGGGGATTATGGTGTGGGGCTGTTTTTCAGGAGCTGGGCTTGGCCCCTTAGTTCCAGTGAAAGGAACTCTGAATGCTTCAGCATACCAAGAGATTTTGGACAATTCCATGCTCCCAACTTTGTGGGAACAGTTTGGGGATGGCCCCTTCCTGTTCCAACATGACTGCGCACCAGTGCCCAAAGCAAGGTCCATAAAGACATGGATGAGCGAGTTTGGTGTGGAAGAACTTGACTGGCCTGCACAGAGTCCTGACCTCAACCCGATAGAGCACCTTTGGGATGAATTAGAGCGAAGACTGCGAGCCAGGCCTTCTCGTCCAACATCAGTGTCTGACCTCACAAATGCGCTTCTGGAAGAATGGTCAAAAATTCCCATAAACACACTCCTAAACCTTGTGGAAAGCCTTCCCAGAAGAGTTGAAGCTGTTATAGCTGCAAAGGGTGGGCCGACGTCATATTAAACCCTATGGATTAAGAATGGGATGTCACTTAAGTTCATATGCGTCTAAAGGCTGATGAGCGAATACTTTTGGCAATATAGTGTGTGTATATATATATATATATATATATCTTTTATTATTATTATTATTATTTGTTTTTTTTGGGGGGGGTTCTATAAGTCAGAAGTATATTGTATATGTATATTAAGCTGCACATGATGTATGTATTTGTATTCCACTGTTATATGTTCCAATAAAAAAATAAAATAAAATAAAATAAAAAGGTCTGGTGTGGTCCTGGTTTATGACGCGTTATCTCCATGTGATGCATTATTGCACATCGGTTATTTCACTCCAGATCAGTAGATGTCGCTCGATATTTCAGTCGAACGCTCTTAGTTCGTGTTGCACACTGGGAGGTTTGTCCTTTTAGATGTCATTGTTGTAAAGTGTGTGTTAGTTGGAAAGTAGCAGCATAATCAGGATGTCTGGATACACAGCGGATGAAAAACTCCGCTATGAGCAGTTAATAAAGCTGCGGCGACAGTGGCTGAAAGATCAGGAGCTCAGTCCTCGAGAGCCCGTCACTGCACCCAAAACACCCGGCCGGGTCGCCCGATTCTGGGCTGGATTCCTGGAGCCAAAGACTCTCTGGAGATTATATGTGAGTCGGTGATTTAATTCATGTATTCAGATAAAAGACTTCTGTATGATTTATACGAGAGACATGCATTGAACTGAAAATGGCAAGCACTAGAAATGCAGAAAATCTTTATAATGTTTCATTTTGTCTTTTTTTCTTATTATGCGGATGAACAAGACATTTAAAGCCTATAATGCCAGTGTGTTTGCCATCACGCGAATTCTGATCCCAGCCTGGATTGTGCATTACTACATGAAGTACCACGTCGCTGTAAGTCATGCTGATACATTGTTTCCTCTACAGTCACACACAAGTGTCATTTGTTTACATTCTACCCTAAATGACGAAAGTGCAAGCCACTGTATGATACAGATGTAATTACCAGTCTGTCATAGGTTAATTTAAACAATATCAACGTCATACTCATGCATTTTAATAAGTAATACATTATTGTACTAGTGTTCTAAGGGCTTGGATAAAAGGTAAATACGTTTCTCAGACTGATCATTATCATGAGCCAATGTAAAGCTCATATGCTGATGTTGGTTGTTTTCACAGAAAATGCCATATGGAATTGTTGAGTTAAAACCCAGGCTGTTTCCTGTAAGTATATCATTATTTGGGTCAGTTGTTATCATCACACGAACAAACAGAATTTATTGTACAAATTGTATCAGTCCATGACACTTCATGCATATTAACCTGTGTGTGGACCTTAGAGGACAAAAATGTCCATTTCAAAAAACTGCCATAAAAATATTATATATTAATATTGTTTTCCACTTTCACTGACCAATATATATATATATAATTTATTTATTTATTTTTATTTTTTTCTCCCCTTTTCACCCCAATTTCTCATAACCAATTCCCAATGCGCTCTAAGTCCGCGTGGTGGCGTTGTGACTCGCCTCAATCCGGGTGGTGGAGGACGAATCTCAGTTGCCTCCACGTCTGAGACCGTCAATCTGTGCATTTTATTGTATGGCTTGTTGAGCGCGTTACCGCGGAGATGTAGCGCATGTGGAGGCTTCGCTATTCTCCACGGCATCCACGCACAACTCGCCACACGCCCCACTGAGAGCCAGAACCACATTATAGCAACCACGAGGAGGTTACCCCATGTGACTCTACCCTCCCTAGCAACCGGGCCAATTTGGTTGCTTAGGAGACCTGGCTGGAGTCACTCAGCACGCCCTGGATTCAAACTTGTGACTCCAGGCGTGATAGTCAGCGTCAATACTCGCTGAGCTACCCAGGCCCCCATAATATTATATATTAATATTATTTTCCACTTTCACTGAATTAGATTTTTTTAACCAACATCAGTCCTGATCATAATTACCAAATATTCATTCATTTTCAGGATTTTAACCCTTTAAATGCCAGTTTGTTTACATAATGCCACTGTTGTTTTTTTATACACACATACAAAACACATACACATATTTCTCAATACACACATACAAAACACACTCTGACATCCATACCAACACACCCACACAATTTTATCTGCATCATTTATTCAATTGTCCTGCAGTGCTCTATAATACAGCAAACAGAGAATAGGGAAAAAGCATGTATTTGCTCCATAGGCTAAATATGAGAAAAATGGCCCCATCTGGTGGAAAATATTAAAAATGTAAATGTTGAAGTCAAGGCTCCGGAATGAAAGTGTAATATTATAGAATTCATGATTTCATGCTTTAATGGCACTGGGATCAAATATTGCAGTTTTAATGGGTTTCAATGGGGACATTTTTGTCCTGAAGGTCCTGAGTGTAACTCTTTTGTGTATTATAGATGTATTATAGGAACTGAGTTTGAAATATCAAAATTCCTCCAAAAATACACACCTTTGGCAAAATGTATGTCAATGGCATTAACACAGCCAAAATGATCGAAAAGACAAAAATGTCCCGAAGGTCTCACAAGGGTTAAGTGCTGTCAGTACACCTTTATTTTTGAATTTGATGCATCTGAATTTTCTCATTAACATATTTTTTTAAACACCTGCATGTTTTTCAGGGAGACACCATTATGGAAACAGGAGAAGTTGTTCCAGATCTTCCTGAAGCAGAGAGTCATGGTCATCATTGAAGATCCAAGTTAATATTCAGTATAAACATGTTCATCTGCTCCTATTGTAAAATTGATGCACTTGTGTGTATACTATGTCAATAAAGATTATTACTGATTCTGTATGCTGTTGTTGTACCTTTAGTTAAGGAACTGACATTATTCAGTGTGTGGCATAAAGTAATACAGCTTGTAAAACTAAATAATACACATTACAAATAAATAAATCTTGT
This sequence comes from Myxocyprinus asiaticus, assembly GCF_019703515.2. Lineage (NCBI taxonomy): Eukaryota > Metazoa > Chordata > Actinopteri > Cypriniformes > Catostomidae > Myxocyprinus > Myxocyprinus asiaticus. Next base: position 1,239,956 of record NC_059351.1, on the reverse strand, counting down.
TATTTATTACAGTTCTTCGGGTTTTGTTTGACACATGTAGATGACAATTTTCAGGGTCCAGATGTTTTTTTTAAATAAAGAGCTGACCTGAAGACATTCTCAGAATGAAAGACTGAGACATCAAATAAAACGTGGGACTAATTCAGTAGCTAAATTAAATACTCCACAAGCTCTGTCAATGCTATTTAATCAACATCTGAAATATTTTTTTATTTTTTATTTTTTTTATTTTTTCAAGAAAAGCAAGGACAAGCCAAATTAATTTTTGTGGTAATCAACATTATGCCACAAATGTACGGACATTATGTATGGACAGACTAGGGTCCTGGAGGAGATTTGGACTAGCCAAACTAATATATATATATATATATATATATATATATATATATATATATATATATATATATATATATATATGATTTATGCATTTAACTTTTATAGAAAAAAAAAAAATCTATCAAACTGAATCGAGTAATTTTTGATAAAATAATAAACCTAAACATTTTAGTAATTTAATTTGGTTAAACATTACACAGTTCAATTTAATGAAATGTTGTTATGAAACTGGGATGCGTAAATCTAAAAAAAATAGTCTAAAATATTTTTTGGAGTGCATTGGAGGGAGAAAGAGAGAGGGAAACAATCAATATCAGCACTTTCATTCTAACTCCCTTTAATAATGTTGTGTTTTATTATCTATTTTGTCACATAATTTACGTTTTAAACAATTGCAGGGTCACATACGTCTCCTTGCGAAATCGATATGATTCATAAGACTATATAATTTCTCCGTTGCCAATAGTTATGTTTAGGCATTGCCAGAGAAAATATTTAGCAGAGACGGGCCACTTGTACTAAACTGAATGGGAGAAATTGGAACGCTTAACAGACGTAGAAAGGAAATAAAGGAAGTCCCGCCTTACAGGTAAAAGAGCCAATCACCTTTTAAATGCGCAGACATCGACTGTCAATCAACTTGAGGATGCGCATGCGCATTAGCTATACAAGCTGGGAACATTTTATTTTTGTAGCGTAATCTGTGGTAAAGAAGCATAATTTATGGTACCAGTGTTGCCAGATTTTACTGCTGATTTGAAATATATTCTTTGATCGTAATCTTGACAAATTGTTTTGTAGATTTCGGTCTTTCCCCATTCAAGTAGACTGCACTGGCATGCCGCTTGTTTACATTGAAAAATAGCCGCCCGGGAGCGTTCCAACGATGACCGCCGAGTGAATTGACTTGCTAAAAAATACTTTGGCATAACATCACGTGCACAGACTGCGGAATAGCCTATTTAGAATTGTATTTATTTTTTTTATTTATTTTTTTACACTACTTTTATCTTCGGAAATAGAGTACGTTGGCTTTCCGGTTATCAAAATATATTAACATAATTTATTTAAATATCCGTTTTCTCTGTCAAACTGAGAACGATGTAAGAATCATACGTGCGACTTAGTGCTTCGGAACACCTTGTTCTTTTTGGGCGTGTCCTCTCTGACGCATGTCTGTTAAGGAGCTTCTCATCAAATGGACTTTTATTTTGAAGTGAAAACAGGAAGTACTGAAAGTATTCGAACATTTCACTTCCGAAAAGTCTTCTTACATCAGGATCAACATCGTGTACAAAAAATGATTTTGAAAACCGACTGAGAAAATTACAATAACGCTCGTTTGTTTGATACGGAGATTTCAGAGGATAAACGACAACAGGACACCGAGAGTTTCAACAAACAAATCATATAGTAGGTTTCATACAAAATATACTGTACATGCAATAACATTAACCCTAGAACGAAAGACCCAGGTGAAATCTTTATAAAACGACTTATTGTTTTTCGATAAAAATCAAACTCTAATAATAATTGTATTAGTAATTACATTTTTAAAATAGCTGATATATATTTTATTCAACCCTGAAGAGTTTCAGACACATTAGATACAAAAGGTGAGTTTTGAGTGTAAAAAAGCCTGTATATCAGATATATGGGCAACTTCAGTGTTTGGTGGTTAAATATGAAATGTCTCAACAACTGTACCCACAAAAAACATTCAGATAAATACACTGGACTAGGATAAAATGTTTTTGCAAAATATATAAATAAATCAGTATACTTGTAAAATACCGACTTTATGTCTATATATTGCAGAATTATGTATTACTAAAATAAAATGGATTGATTACCATTGGAAACACATATTGGTTATATAGGAGACACACATATGCATTCTAGGGGTAGTGATGCAAATTCTCTTATAATTAAAAAAATAAATATATTTAACCAATGTTGAAAAGTCAAATCCCAGTCTCCTTAATTGAGGAATACCTGGTGTGGTAGATCAGAAGACCACTTCATGTAAAAATTACCTCTTAAAAACTAGACCCAGACTTTGCCTTCAAGGGTTAAATGCATTTTTGCGAGAGCTTTGCACCCATCATATAAATACATTTTTTCTACATTAGTTGACATGCATCAGATTGTAAATGTATTGATCATTGTGAGCAAACAATCACAAAAGACAATGCGACACTGCATAGTTTGTTTATTTTGTGTAAATATACCAAGCTCACTGATATTATGATGTAACCGTTTGAAAGTACTTTTTTTTGGGCCCCCACTTATTTGATTGCGTTTTCTTGAAAAACATGAAAGCACTTTTGTGGCTTTCCCCCCTATTTATAGTGTTAGTCCAAGTTTCTTGATCGAAAACGCTTGAATTAGTTTACACTGGAAGCAGTGCCGCTGGCCTGAATGCAGCAAACTCTCCGGCTGATTAATTCAAATGTTCCTTCTTTCAGATTATGGCATCGCCTGAGATTAAAGAGTGCCTCAGGAAGAACTCATCGGGTGTTTCATTAAACACAATATTAAAAGAAGCATCTCCAGAATCAAAATGTCCAATATGTCTGGATCACTTCAAAAACATATCTTATCTTGATGTGTGCCTACATAAATTTTGCTTCTCGTGCATTCACGAGTGGTCCAAGAACAAAGCGGAATGCCCTTTATGCAAACAGCCATTTAACTCCATCTATCACACCATCAAGGCCGAAAATGACTACAAGCGGTTTGACCTACGACCAACTGAAAATGGGTCCTTTGGCAACATGGCAGGGCAAAGATTCAGGTATCGTACCACACTTACAGGCGACCGCAGACCAGCACCTAGGCGGACGTCTCCTCCCCCTGATCATGGAATTTTATTTGAGGGTCTGAGTGGATCTCTTCCACAACAGCACAACCGAGATCTCCATCGCATGATGAGGAGATTGGCAGCCAGGCAGCGGGCAGAGAGTGAGGGCAGGTCCGTGCGGAGTCTTCACGAACAAGAGGTGATTAAATTCAGACGGGCTTTGTACAGAAGAGGTGTGCGAGTACAAAGGGTGCAGGACGGTGGCCGTACCAGGGAGACCTCTGCAGAGTTCTTCAAAAGGAACCCTGCTTGTCTCCACAGGCTTGTGCCATGGTTGAGACGGGAGCTTACTGTTCTGTACGGTAGCCATGGATCCCTTGTCAACATAGTGCAGCACATTATTATGACTCTGATCACTCGACATAACTTGGATGACCAGGCTGTCATACATGAGCTTAGGCCCTACTTGCTGTCCCGCACAGAACACTTCTTACATGAGTTTCTTAGCTTTGCTCAATCCCCATTCAACATGGGAGCATATGACCAGCATGCTATCTATGACTTGCCTGGCCCGTCCGCTGAGAGTAGCAGTTCAGATACCTCTGTGATCGCCATCTCTGAGGATGAGAGTGATTCTTTAATGCCAGGAGCTCAGGATTATGCCACTCCTAGGGTTACCTTAAGCCAAGCAGCATGGGATGATGAGACACCAGGACCATCATACTCTTCAGAACCTTCTCAGGTTTTACCTTTCCTCGTGAGGGACAACGAAGCAGTAGTGTCTGATGAGCCACATCAGGACCGTCAAGTAAATGCTGACTCTACTGCATTGGTAGGGGAGCATTCCTCTGACAGTGATGAAGACTGTGTTATTATTGGCTATGTTAAGCCTGCGGCAGAAAGGACACCAGAACTTGTCCAGCTTTCCTCCGATTCAGAACAGAGTGAGCAGAACGGGGGACCAAAAAGCCCACGATCACCCCAACACATTCGTTTTACTTCAGAGCCTGATTCGCCACCCTCCGTCACTCAAAGCCTTTCAAGGGGGTCAAAGAGAGGGTCTCACTCGCCTGACGACACCACGCAAATGTCATCCAATCGTCATAGACAAGAATATGACAAAAGCCATCTTAAAAGGAAGTTGACAGGATCTAGAGAACGATCCTCACACAACAACAAGACACACTCTTGCTCTCATAGCAGAAAGCACCCATTCTCTAAAGAGGATAAGCATAAGTGGAGACAAGAAGAGGAGACCAGTCACCGCACTTCATCTTTTTGGCATTCATATAGCCATTACAGTAAGAGAGATAGTGGCAGGAGATATTATACAGAGACATGCTCATCCTACTCCAGCTATTACAGAAATGTATATAATCGCTCACGTTCTCGATCACATAGTAGAAGGCGAAGCAGGGAGCGTCGGGACAGAAGCCACTCATGGAGCAATTCTAGAATAAGCTCCAACTCCTCCAACCGTCATGACAGAAGTTGCTCAAGGAGCAATTCTAAAATGAACTCCAACTCATCCAGCCGCCAAGGCAGAAGCCGCTCAAAGAGCAATTCTAGAGTCCGGTCCTCTCATCAGACGTCACGACATGACGAATCTGGCAAGAAGAGAAAGTACAAAACAAAGCATCTAGAGGAACCCTCTGGGGAGAGTTCTAGAAAATTATATGCTGAGTCTGCTGATGATTGTGCAAAGAAGAAAAACAAGAAACATCATAAGAAGTCCAAGAGGAAAAGTAGGAGTCCAAGCACGGACATTGTTTATGATGACAAATCTGAGAGGCACAATAGGAAACATCACAAGAAGAAGAAACACAAGAGGAAAAGTAAGAGACGTAAGAGTAAGGGGAGGACGGACAAGCCCAGCCCTGTTTTCATTACAATTACCTCTGACAGTGACAGTACTGACCCCACTCTACCCTCAAGCAGTAGTATCTGTGCATCTAGCTCCACCGTTGTAGACAGTGCTACAGAAAGTAAGCTGCTTGAGTCCAGTTTCCTAGACATGGGGCAACAAGGAACTGCTGGTGTTGAAAATAGTGCTGTCGGTGATGCAGGAAATCACCCCCAAATAGATTAGTGTCATGCCAGGGTATGAGTTCATATGGTAAAACGAACTGTTATTGAACTCCTCAGTGAAGATGTGACAAAGGACTGTTGTTGTTATACCCAAATGTTTATTTTGTGTATGTTTTAGCTTATAAATAAAGGGATAGGTTTTAGATGTAATGTGTTAATCTTTATCTGGGGTTTCTTTTTTTAATTATGTAAAAAGATGTGTTGAAGACATTTGCACTTATGAAAATGTATACACCGCAAGCTCTCTTATACAAATATTGTGCCTAAATAGTTATGTAAGCTTACAACATTAAATACACTATATGACATCAAGATATGCAATGAATATACACAACAGAATGGTCTTATTTTGCAAGAGTGTTAATAATCACCACTTTGCAGTGTTTTAAAGTTGTTGTTTTTTTCATGTGGCTGTCTAAAATACATTGAAATGGATCATACATGTTTATTTATTTTGTGTAAGCCATAATGTTTATTTTGGTGTATGTTTGCTTAAAAGAATCTGGTAGCACAGTGTCTTACACCGGAGTTTATCATTACTACCATTTGGTCCACAGTGTATATGACACATTTAATGTCCATTTCAATTTCCAAGACAAGTTCAGAGAATAAATTCAAAATGGTGTTTATGACTTTTGCCATTTACAGTAGATATCTGTATTAAGTGTTAACAAGGTTAAGAGGAAATAATAGACTTCTTGAGATAGCCTTCTGTCATAATATTGAATCGCTACACTGAGGGCAAGGATGATTAATAGTGAATTAATGAGTAAATGTGTTGAGATATATATATACATACACTGGCGGCCAAAAGTTTGGAATAATGTACATATTTTGCTCTTATGGAAAGAAATTGGTACTTTTATTCACCAAAGTGGCATTCAACTGATCACAATGTATAGTCAGGACATTAATAACATGAAAAATTACTATTACAATTTGAAAAAATAATTTCAGAACTTCTTAAACTCCTTCAAAGAGTTCTCATTAAAAAATCCTCCATGTGCAGCGATGACAGCTTTACAGATCCTTGTTATTCTAGCTGTCAGTTTGTCCAGATACTCAGGTGACATTTCACCCCACACTTCCTGTAGCACTTGCCATAGATGTGACTGTCTTGTCGGGCACTTCTCACGCACCTTACAGTCTAGCTGATCCCACAAAAGCTCAATGGGGTTAAGATCCAGAACACTCTTTTCCAATTATCTGTTGTCCAATGTCTGTGTTTCTTTGCCCACTCGAACCTTTTATTTCTGTTTTTCTGTTTCAAAAGTGGCTTTTTCTTTGCAATTCTTCCCATAAGACCTGCACCCCTGAGTCTTCTCTTTACTGTTGTACATGAAACTGGTGTTGAGCGGGTAGAATTCAATGAAGCTGTCAGCTGAGGACATGTGAGGCGTCTATTTCTCAAACTAGAGACTCTGATGTACTTATCCTCTTGTTTAGTTGTACATCTGGTCTTCCACATCTCTTTCTGTCCTTGTTAGAGTCAGTTGTCCTTTGTCTTTGAAGACTGTAGTGTACATCTTTGAAATCGTCAGTTTTTTGGCAATTTCAAGCATTGTATAGCCTTCATTCCTCAAAACAATGATTGACAGATGAGTTTCTAGAGAAAGCTGTTTCTTTTTTGTCATTTCTAACCTAATACTGACCTTAAGACATGCCAGTCTATTGCATACTGTGGCAACTCAAAAACAAACACAAAGACAACGTTAAGCTTCATTTAATGAACCAAATATCTTTCAACTGTGTTTGATATAATGGCAAGTGATTTTCTAGCACCAAATGATCAATTTATCATGATTACTCAAGGATAATGTGTTGGAGTGATGGCTGCTGTCTAGATTTGATCAAAAATGACTTTTTTCAAATAGTGATGGTGCTGTTTTTTACATCAGTAATGTCCTGACTATACTTTGTGATCAGTTGAATGACACTTTGGTGAATTAAAGTACCAATTTCCTTCTGAAACAGCAAAATCTGTACATTATTCCAAACTTTTGGCCGCCAGTGTAATATATATACAGTACTGTTCAAAAAGCATTTGTCTTAAGATGGTTATTTATATCTTCAGCTTTAGTGTGTCAATAAGAAATATAAAGGTTAGACTCCCAAACATTACTTTTGCAAATAGAAAAGATTAGAATAGAAGAACAGGGAGCCCTGCAACAGATGTCATGACCCCCACCGACCATCGTGTCTGTCTGGGATTACATAAAGAGACAGAAGCAATTGAGACAGCCAAAATAGATAGAAGAACTGTGGTGAATTCTCCAAGAAGTTTGGAACATCCTATCTGCCAACAACCAAGAGAAACTGTGTCCAGGTGTATCTAGGAGAATTGGGGCTGTTTTAAAGGCAAAGGTGGTCACATCAAATATTGATTTAGCTTTTTTTTTTATTATTATTGTGTTTACTGGACTTTGTATGACATTAAGTGATAAATGAAAACTATTTATGACATTATTTTTGAAGACATCCTCACTATGCAACATTTTTCACAAGTGCCTAAAACTTTTGCACAGTACTGTATATAAAACTTTTAGGAATATGAAGACAAATGTTTAATCATGACAGTAACATACAGGCATATATATATATATATACACAGGTGCATCTCAATAAATTAGAATGTCGTGGAAAAGTTCGTTTATTTCAGTAATTCAACTCAAATTGTGAAACTCGTGTATTAAATAAATTCAATGCACACAGACTGAAGTAGTTTAAGTCTTTGGTTCTTTTAATTGTGATGATTTTGGCTCACATTTAACAAAAACCCACCAATTCACTATCTCAAAAAATTAGAATATGGTGACATGCCAATCAGCTAATCAACTCAAAACACCTGCAAAGGTTTCCTGAGCCTTCAAAATGGTCTCTCAGTTTGGTTCACTAGGCTACACAATCATGGGGAAGACTGCTGATCTGACAGTTGTCCAGAAGACAATCATTGACACCCTTCACAAGGAGGGTAAGCCACAAACATTCATTGCCAGATAAGCTGGCTGTTCACAGAGTGCTGTATCCAAGCATGTTAACAGAAAGTTGAGTGGAAGGAAAAAGTGTGGAAGAAAAAGATGCACAACCAACCGAGAGAACCGCACCCTTATGAGGATTGTCAAGCAAAATCGATTCAAGAATTTGGGTGAACTTCACAAGGAATGGACTGAGGCTGGGGTCAAGGCATCAAGAGCCACCACACACAGACGTGTCAAGGAATTTGGCTACAGTTGTCGTATTCCTCTTGTTAAGCCACTCCTGAAACACAGACAACGTCAGAGGCGTCTTACCTGGGCTAAGGAGAAGAAGAACTGGACTGTTGCCCAGTGTTCCAAAGTCCTCTTTTCAGATGAGAGCAAGTTTTGTATTTCATTTGGAAACCAAGGTCCTAGAGTCTGGAGGAAGGGTGGAGAAGCTCATAGCCCAAGTTGCTTGAAGTCCAGTGTTAAGTTTCCACAGTCTGTGATGATTTGGGGTGCAATGTCATCTGCTGGTGTTGGTCCATTGTGTTCTTTGAAAACCAAAGTCACTGCACTCGTTTACCAAGAAATTTTGGAGCACTTCATGCTTCCTTCTGCTGACCAGCTTTTTAAAGATGCTGATTTCATTTTCCAGCAGGATTTGGCACCTGCCCACACTGCCAAAAGCACCAAAAGTTGGTTAAATGACCATGGTGTTGGTGTGCTTGACTGGCCAGCAAACTCACCAGACCTGAACCCCATAGAGAATCTATGGGGTATTGTCAAGAGGAAAATGAGAAACAAGAGACCAAAAAATGCAGATGAGCTGAAGGCCACTGTCTAAGAAACCTGGGCTTCCACACCACCTCAGCAGTGCCACAAACTGATCACCTCCATGCCACGCCGAATTGAGGCAGTAATTAAAGCAAAAGGAGCCCCTACCAAGTATTGAGTACATATACAGTAAATGAACATACTTTCCAGAAGGCCAACAATTCACTAAAAATGTTTTTTTTATTGGTCTTATGATGTATTCTAATTTTTTGAGATAGTGAATTGGTGGGTTTTTGTTAAATGTGAGCCAAAATCATCACAATTAAAAGAACCAAAGACTTAAACTACTTCAGTCTGTGTGCATTGAATTTATTTAATACACGAGTTTCACAATTTGAGTTGAATTACTGAAATAAATGAACTTTTCCACGACATTCTAATTTATTGAGATGCACCTGTATATATATATATATATATATATATGCTGTTTGTCTTAATGATATTAAGTAAATTAAGTGAATAAAAAATGAGTTAAATGAATCATATACAGTTTTGTGGGTCTACAGTACAGTAGGTGGAGGTAATGCACTACTTTAGGATACGATGCACCAGAAAAGAAAAGAGAAAGAACTATCTTCAACCTCACTAGGAAACAGACACGGGTCTGAAGAAAATGTCGTCCAGCAGCCATGTAAAGGTAAATTTAATATGATTATCGTACAACATGACAAAGAACTGAAATAAGAAATTATTTCTATATTTAGTAGATGGGCCACTGCAAGTAATAATAATAATACAAATATTAGTAGTATATAACGGGGCTAAAGCCTTCTTTGATTTTATTTTCTCTCAAAACACTAAATAGCAAAAATTACCACAGCACTTTCCTAAACACCTGTTTGTCACTTAACACTGGAAAAAAATCCAGATCCGTGAGCAGTAGCACTTTTAACCACCACGTGGGTCCCCGGATGTTTCAGCGCTTGATAAACGTCATTTTCCCGCTGCTGCTCTAATGTTCTGAGGAGCCGCCTGTTTACTGTTACAATAATGTTGCCTTGCGATGCTTACATAAAATACAGCCTTATGCAACATGATGAACAATACACTGCCATCAGAATATAAGCTCCAGGTGAAAGTAAATAAGACAGAAATATATTACTTTTGTATACATCAAATCTTCAAAGTAATAATAATATTACTGTATCATATTATAATGACAATCTGGACAACAATAAATAATTGTTGGGTTATAATATTAATATATACTGTAACAACGGAATTCCAAAATGTTACTGAGTGGAGTATTTTTGCACACACACATACACACAAAAGTGTTCTGTAAAAAGATATGTGGGTACAGTAATTATAGCTTTTTTTTTAACCCTGTATTGTGGAAAAATTGGAAAACATGCATTAATTATCTTTAACAAGATTTTTATTTCATTAAACATGTTGAATGTACTTGGCCACAATGGCTGATAGGAAGAATTTAAAATTATAAAAAGATTTAAAATCAATTTTGTCATTTTGTGAGTGAAGGAGCCTTTTACCCCAAGTGAGGAAGCCTTTTACCCCAAGTGAAGGAGCCTTTTACCCCAAGTGAAGGAGCCTTTTACCCCAAGTGAGGGAGCCTTTTACTCCAAGTGAAGGAGCCTTTTACCCCAAGTGAAGGAGCCTTTTACCCCAAGTGAAGGAGCCTTTTACCCCAAGTGAGGGAGCCTTTTACCCCAAGTGAAGGAGCCTTTTACCCCAAGTGAAGGAGCCTTTTACCCCAAGTGAAGGAGCCTTTTACCCCAAGTGAAGGAGCCTTTTACCCCAAGTGAGGGAGCCTTTTACTCCAAGTGAGGGAGCCTTTTACCCCAAGTGAAGGAGCCTTTTACCCCAAGTGAAGGAGCCTTTTACCCCAAGTGAGGGAGCCTTTTACCCCAAGTGAGGGAGCCTTTTACCCCAAGTGAAGGAGCCTTTTACCCCAAGTGAAGGAGCCTTTTACCCCAAGTGAGGGAGCCTTTTACTCCAAGTGAAGGAGCCTTTTACCCCAAGTGAGGGAGCCTTTTACCCCAAGCGAGGGAGCCTTTTACCCCAAGCGAGGGAGCCTTTTACCCCAAGCGAGGGAACCTTTTACCCCAAGTGAGGGAGCCTTTTACCCCAAGTGAGGGAGCCTTTTAACCCAAGTGAGGGAGCCTTTTACCCCAAGTGAAGGAGCCTTTTACCCCAAGTGAGGGAGCCTTTTACCCCAAGTGAGGGAGCCTTTTACCCCAAGTGAGGGAGCCTTTTACCCCAAGTGAAGGAGCCTTTACCCCAAGTGAGGGAGCCTTTTACCCCAAGTGAGGGAGCCTTTTACCCCAGGTGTGCGGTGAAAGGCCCCCTCGCAACATTTGTTTTTTTTCCCCCAAACAACCTTCTGTTGTTATTTCTTTTCACATAAGTTATGTTGCTCCTTCAGTGTTGAATAAAAATAAATCTATTTCTTGAATCTTGCTGCATTTTGTAACCAGAAAAAAAGAGCACATTTTCCTTAAAGTGTCTTTAGCCCCATTGTACTCTGTTAAAACAAACATCTGATTTGTCCATCCTGATCAGCACTGAGAAAAGTAACAGAAAGTTACAAAGTTACAGTGACTGAGTGTGCAATGCATAGTCTGACATCATTTTGTCAAGTTCTTTGATATCTTTGCCCATCAACTACTTATTTTGAGCCATTAAATTATATTTGCATGTGTTGAAAATGTTTATTAAACCAAATGCATTCACACATCCCACTTCTGATATGTAGCGTTTAATTTGTCAAATTCTTATAGATTGGAATTATTGGTGGTTCTGGCCTTGATGATCCAGATATCTTGGAGGGAAGGACAGAACGGTATGTAGTCACACCGTTTGGAAAGGTGAGTGTCTCTGCACTGTGTGCTGTGCATTTTACAAATTAATTGATGCATTTGCTTTCTTTGAAATTAATAAAGTTGAAAGAATCATTCATTTGGGTTAGCTTTTAAACTATGTGCTTACTGTAACGTACCACAACTACTGTACCAATATTGAAACATTTCTGCCCATCCTGTTCTTCTCTCTTTTGAAAGCCATCCGATGCTCTGGTCTTGGGCAAAATAAAAAGTGTTGAGTGTGTACTTCTTGCAAGGTAATTACAATGATGGGTATATAAAATATACTTTTATTCATAGTGTATTTAAATGACTTCAAATGCCAACTTTTTTTAGCTGTCCAGGCCAGCGCTCGAATCTAGAAATTTTGTTCTTTCTAAAAGGCATGGGAGACAACACACCATCATGCCCACCAATGTCAATTACCAGGCCAATATTTGGGCATTGAAGGAAGAAGGCTGCACCCACCTGTTAGTCACCACAGCCTGTGGCTCCCTTAGAGAGGACATCCAACCTGGGGACATTGTTTTGATTGACCAGTTCATTGATAGGTTAGTTTCTCAATAATCATTTGTCATAACCCTTTCAAAGAATCTGGGTGATTGCCAATGTTTGGAAAAATACAGAGCTACTAAACAGACAATAAGTCGTCCTTTATACTGAACCCATAAAACCTTTTAGACTTTACTTCAGTTTGCCTAAAAGCTTTTAACTTACCCATAGCCATAAATAAATGCACCCTTTAAGGCACTTTTTATTACAATGTGTGAACTAAAGGATTGTCAGTGTGAGCCAGTTTTTAGTGTCCACTCAGCCCAGTTAAAGCTACACTATGTAAGATTTTTTTTTGTTAGAAATGAGCAAAATCTCATTAATGAGCAAGTACACCAACAATCCATCTTTCAAACCATGTTTTTGCCGTACCCTGATTCACTACGGTAAGTTTATAATAATGATTTATATTTAAGAGCTGTCGGGACGGATTTAGTGGTAAATCGCGTACTTCCGTCAGTCATCGGTGCGTGTTTACGTCATGTCTGTAAATAAAGAAAGGAAGGTCTGGAGTTACTACAGCACGTGTGTATGTCACAACACATGAGCAATATTGACCATGAATCATTCAAAAAGGCAACCAGTCTGGGGAATCAAAATAAAGAAACCTCGAACTGAGAAGAGTCCGCAAGCAAAAATGGAAAGCGAAAGAGCTCGTAATAATAATAAAACACGAATCAACATCGGCTTGGCTTTTTCAGAGGTTGGCGACAACTCAGAGACCTGAAAGGATTTAAAACCGATCCAGAGATTGAGTTTTTCTCGCGTGACACGTCTGGACCGTTTTATTGGGCCGTCTTGTAGCGTGGTAGTTCGTTAGATAGTGTTAGCCACTCTAATGGGGTATTTTATTATGGATTGTGGGACTGCAGTGCTTGATTTCATTTTCAAGGAAGGACAATGGGAAAAAATTAACTTTATGCTGGTAACAACACCAGTCCTAAACCAGTTACTACTTTAGTCTGTATGCCTGCTAACTAAGTTATAATAGTTTCCACGGTTTGACTTTATCTGATATGACTAGCAATCGTTGTCTAATGTCAGTGTTGCCTAACTTTTGTAACATTATTTATTTTGAAACAGTTGTTTTCAATAAGTCAAAACAACAGTGGAAGATGTGCTACTTACTGTAGGAAATCCATCTTTTTCTTCCTTTCGTTATTTATTTATTTGAGTTTTGTTGTTGTTAGTGACATTCGCTCTAAGTTGATCACCTGTAACCATGGTTACACCAGTACTCCTCAAACCATCAGATTCATCTGCGCTGAAAAGCAGAGCTGAAGCCCGACTCACGTAATTACCAAAACAGTGCTCATCCGTCAATGTATTGGCTAGAGATAAAGAAATCATATCAGTTGGCTTAATTAGTTTGGTAAACACAGATGAGTTCTTATTGTTCCTCACAATGCACTTTATGAACTTTGTTCATATTCTTTCTCTTTTTCTCTTCGATTTTATTTCTTAACACACTAAAATGTCCCACACCACCCTGAATTCAAGGACAACAAATCGTGTTTCAACGTTCTATGACGGGCAGCCCACCAGTCCCCCAGGTGTGTGTCACATCCCTATGGCTGAACCCTTCTGCAGCAGGACTAGAGAGGTCAGTGGCATTTCCCAGCTCGCTCTCTCCCACTCTCCATCTTAAGCCTGTAAGAGAGGCCATGTGTTACAGTGACTTTTAGAAAGTTTCATTAAGTAATTATCGAAAATGCACCAAAAAGCTTATGTATATACTTTTTTGCTTATTACTTCGTGAAACATAAACAGAACATCATAATTGAATATTGTAATTTACAGCAGATGATCCCAGTTAAATCAGCCCAAACACTGCGTAACATGGTTAGACATACTGTAGATACGTAGTTCTTGAAATGATCCTCACAGTGTGAGATGTTATCTTGGTCAAAGTTCTAGTTTGTCGATGTAACTTTTGTGCTTGTTGTGTTTTAAGAGTTGAGACTTCCAACGTCTCCTAAAAACTCATGTCCATTTTTACAATTTTACCTACAGCTTTTTATTTAGTTAGTTCAAATAAACTTTATATTATCATACTATTTTATCTCTTTGTCTGATTTAGAATGGACAGAATTCATTTCTTCTCATTCTGCTGTTAATAGTTCATCAGATTGTGAAGTCTTGAATTGTGTATTTTGTTTCAAGTCAGTTGTTTTTAAAGAATTCCAGTTTAAAGGGTTAAAATGCAAAAAGTTAAATCATCAATTATTGGTATCAGACACAATGAGCTCTGAATCATCAGTTATCTTTACTGACCCAGACATTGCATCGGTGCATCCCTAATTGTTTCATACCTCTTCTTGTAGGTGCTGCTGGAGGTTGCTCAAGCACATGGAGTGAAGTGCCACACTCGAGGGACAGTGGTGACTATAGAGGGTCCTCGTTTCTCCTCTCGGGCAGAGAGCCTCATGTTCAGACAGTGGGGTGCTGATGTCATTAACATGACCACAGTACCTGAGGTGGTTCTTGCCAAGGAAGCTGGCCTGTGCTATGCTAGTATTGCAATGGCAACTGATTATGACTGCTGGAAAGAGCATGAAGAGGCGGTGAGCAGATAAATGCCTGTGTGTGCCTGTGTGTGTCTGTGCGCGTGTGAGTGCGTGCGTGTCTGTCTGTGCGTGTGTGCGTTTGTCCGTGCCTGCGTGTTTGTCTGTGTGTGCATGTCTGTGAGTGTGTGTGTGTGTGCATACGTGTCTGTGTGTGTGCGTGCGTGTCTGTCTGTGCGTGTGTGCGTTTGTCCGTGCCTGCGTGTTTGTCTGTGTGTGCATGTCTGAGTGTGTGTGTGTGAGTGAGTGTCTGTGTGTGTGAGAGAGAGTGTGTCTGTGTGTGTGTGCATACGTGTCTGTGTGTGTGCGTGCGTGTCCGTGTGTGTGTGTGCGTGTATCTGTGTGAGTGTGTGTGTCTGTCTATTTGTCTGTGTGTTTGTGTGAGCGTGCATCTGTGTGAGTGTGTCTGTCTGTGTGTGTGTGTGTGTGTGTGTGTGTGACTGTGTGTGTTTGTGTGAGCGTGCGTTTGTGTGTGTCTGTCTGTTTGTCTGTGTGTGTGTGTGTGTGTCAGTAGTAGTTTTATAAGAAAGATCTGATCTAAATTTAGACCTTACATTATGCAATACATATTGTTTTTTGTTTACTAGTAATTTCACTACAAGTCAGTTCAGTTCACAATATTGAAATGCAAACATTGTTTCTTTAATGTATATCAAGTATAATGTATATAATGATGTGTTATATATAAATTACTATCTATCTATCTAACAGTGTGTTATACAAGCTAAACCTTTTTCTACATTTATTTATTTTATTTTTTTTGTGGTGCTTTTAGATTTGTTTATATTGACAGTATGCCAAGAAGGCACTGCCTGCTATCTGATAAATTAGTCTAATGCCTCCTCTTTGCCAAATAACATGTCCATGAACTTTTTTTTTTTTTCTACATTAGGATTTTAGGTTAAATGTTATATACTGTATGTGTTTAAGTAAAAGTTTTAAGTGTTGTAACTAGTCACCATTTACACCAAGTTTTCATTTTCAACATTTTAATCCCCTTTGCAGTGCACATAAATAGTGTTGTGACAAGTACAAATATTCCTTGTTATCTCTCAATTAATATAAGGTCTTTAAAATGGTATGTATAATACTTAAAGAAGAGTTAAAAAGTTCCGAATAATATTAGATGGGAGTATATCATGTAACACTGCTGTCACTGCTTGAAATTTCATGTCAAAGACACGGTTACATTTCCAGTGTATGAGCTCAGAACAAAATACTTTTAGATCATAGCAAGAATGATCTACAACTTCAGGGTCATACAAGCCTACGTTTTCCACTTATTGTCCTTATCTCTGGAGAAAATACTCATAATCAAAAAATTATACAGACTTTAATGGAATAATTTGCCCATATATGAAAATTGTGTCATCATTTTCATCTCAGCCTTATGTTGTTCTAAACGTGTCAGTATGTCTTTCTTCTGTGGAACTCAAAAGGAGATGTTAGCCTCAGTCATGTTTCACTTTCATTATATGGAGAAAAGAATCTATGAAACTGGGGGAACTGTCTCTTTAATTTTTATATATTCATTTGCATAGTACAGATCTGCTGTACTAGTAAATAGAGTGCCATAACTGAATGCATTGTGCCGCATTAAAGCCCTTTGTTTTTTGAAAATGTCTTTTACAAAATGTTTAATTCTGAATAGACTATTTGTATGACTGCATGTATTTATTTTTTGAAGGCATCTCACATAAATGACATAATGAAGGGCAAATGTGTTTTTCTTGTGATCATAAAGGTTCATTTTAGTTTGGAACAAATATTTGAGGATATTCCTATTTTAGTCAATAAACTCACTTTGCCGAATACTGTTTCCGATAGCCGGATGACCGGTTAGTCTGGTAGTTTAGAGCAATGTTTACTTCCCCTTGCAATTCAGAGTCCTCCTTCCGAGTTCCTGTCTCCGACCTCTAGTTTGCTCTCGCCTCTTCACTGCATTCTTCCACCCCCATCCTGTATTCTCATTCTTCCTCTGACTCATGCACACACTCATACTAATCACACTGCCAACTGATTAGTCAGACCTCCACAGCTTTCAACCTTGGGAAAATCATGTATTTACTGTACAATGCAACTGTTAAGAACATATGAAGACAACCAAATATATTACACAGTCAGGCATCAGTTGGGCAATTAGTCTGTTTAGAAAAAATAGCACATGGCTGTCTATGTGACTGTCACAGGTAAATGTGTGCATCATAAAGACCTAACAGATTTTATATCTGTTATTTGTAATTTTCTTTGTAGGAGTTGTAATGTTCCATCATAAGAAAAATTGCGGTCATTATAATGTCTCAGTGCATTGTTCCTTTATGGGCAGTCACTGCTTAGTCACATCTTAATGGTTCATGGTCTCTGGCTTTTTGGTCCAATTACACAATTAATTGCCAAACATTAAACATGTGCAGAAAACTAAAATGAATAATTAATGATATTACTGCAGATTCTTCATAAACTTTTTTTATAATCTCTCTCTCTCTCTATATATATATATATACACACACATTTTTTTTTTTAATTATTATTATTTTTCTTTTTTTGTAGGTGTGTGTGGACAATGTTCTGAAAACAATGAAAGAGAATGCAAATAAGGCTAGCAGCATCCTGCTCACAGCAATTCCACAGATCTACCAAATGGACTGGGAGAGCACAATAAATGCACAAAAAGTGAGTGTGCCGTTACACAAAACGTATGTGTCTTCCTGTTTAAAGCTGTTGGAATAAAGTTAATGATTGATTTAATTTTGAAAAAAAAAAAAAGAAAAAAAAAACATTATGAAATCATCAAAAATATTTTGCATATCTGACAGCCACCAAACCTTTTATGTCTGAAGATTTGAATTTTCTTTTGTTTTGTTTTTTCCAGTTGATGTCTCAGTCTTCAGTAATGTTGCCAAAACATTAAAGCACATTGCCATCAAGATGCGACCTCCATGACTGCAAGCATGTATTCATAAAGAGTGTGACACTCAACAGCCACGGCCTATAAATGTCTTGAAGGCTGTGGGGTCGATTTGCCAACAACAATGATGTGGGAAAACAGTTATGAAAATTATTTTTTCCCCTGAAATGGAGTGACTCTGTAGGGTTTGTATAAAAATGTAACACCAATTAGACATATGCACATCTGGGAGCAATTCTGGATGTATAGAACCTTTTGATATCACATTTTTATTTTTCAGTTGGTTTATGTTGTCCATTAAATGCACGGGGGGGACTGTATATTTTTATTTGGTTTTGGCTGACAGATTAAATGTTCCTCCAATTGTTTGTTCAGGTAGGCCAATGTGCGTCATGATGTGCATGAGTTATGTGATGTAACTGTTCATGTTTTTCAGTGATTAGACCAATTATTCATGTTGCATGCCACTGTCCACTTAAAGTGTAGATAATACATCACAGAATAAAACATTTTACACAATGCATTTGTCATCAGTCTCTCTTAGTGGGTATTTCACCCAACATAACCACTAAAGGCATATCTGTCTTAAACACTTTGCTGAAAGCTAAAAAAAATAAAAAAATAAAGGTATCAATGCAAAATCAAGTTTTAAAAATGAATTCAAATGTAGTTTGTAGAGTACATATTTTGCAGTAGTTTGTATAGCTGACATCAATAACAGTACAAGCGTTAATTGGTGCACGCGCTAAAATGTTGCTTTGGGGTTGCAGCTGTTAGTCCACATTGCAATCAGCCCATTTGATCGACTTTTCAGAGGGGTGGTTGTGGTAATAATATTATCAGTAGTCTACTATATCATATTATTAACTTATTTAAATATGCTCAATCATTTTTATCTGAACGCATTATTCAGTTTCTGTATTTACTTTTAGAAATAACATTTATGCCTCATATAAGAAAGAACTGAAAATGTATTGTTGTTATTATTATTATTATTTAAATCAATGCACAGCAATTGCACAACAATCAGCCCAAATGATCTCAATGAAAACTTTTCAAATGTAGGCTATACTTGATATGTTTAACGACTGAAAATTATGCAATCTAATTTACAATAAGATGTCCACTGTAATTATCCCTAACAATAGTACTGCACATATATACTTCAGATATACTTTTTATGAGGTAATAAATACAAATAATAAAGGTCGCATTTAAAAGCGATTGAGAAATTCAACTACGTCCACGTGGCCCGTCTGTTGTGCCACATCCACGGGGCGGAAATTCCTGTGATCCGTTGCATTAGGATCGGCGTTAAAGCGGATTAAAAGCCGCACTGTGTCCATGAATCCGGTTCTGGCAGCGTCATGTAGAGGAGTGCTGCCTGTCCCGGGATCAGGCACGTTAGGATCTGCTCCATATTCAAGCAGCATGTTCGCCAACCTTGTGTTCCCCATCATCATCACCTGTGAACAAGTTATGTTTACCTTCTCATAAAAAGACAGTAATGAGCTACACAATACTGCATGGTCAAACCCTTGTTATTGTGGTGGTAGGCCCCTTTTAAAATAAATGTTTCAGATAAAGAAACAAAAATGATATTAGGCTATTTGAAAAGGCGAACTGAGGGCAAGATGCACCTTTTGAAACCTGCTTTTTTTCACTTAAGAACATTTCAGTGCATACAGTATAATAGGCCTCCTATAACAGGCCACCTAATACAAAACCACAATCACAGGCATTTGAACTATTATGCCATTTGTTTAATATTGCAACAATATGCCATGCATTTGTCATTTAATGTTTTGATCATCGTTGTTAATATTATTAGGCTATTTAATTGCGAGTGGTTAAAATAAATGAGAAGTTTTTGTCAGGTTGTGTGAGTATGGGCACTTTGACAACATCTTATAAGAGAATAATCCTAGCTGCATTTTTATCTTACAAATTAATCTGTGAACTCAAGTAGCTATCTTTTAGCATAAAGTTTCTAGACAATTGTGCTGTCGTTGACTTTTCCTTTTTAAAGCCGACAAAACAATATGCCCAGGGCACTTCTTTTAAATTCAAAGGTCCATAATGATACAACTTATTCTGAGCTTACTTTTTAAATAATAATAATAATAATAATAATAATAATAAAATATAGGCTAATGGAAATTGGTACATTTGTTCTTTGCATCATATGATTTAATCCGTTGTCTTTAATGAGAGAGGACAATTGTTCAGTCCCTTTATTTTCTGATAAATAAAAATGCAACAGTTTTATACTTTTTGTCCCTGAGGTTTTCAGCTGTGGTTGCCAGAATCATTATGTAAAAAATACAGTAAAAATGTAAACAACTTTACAGAACAACCTGTACATTTTACTGTTAATTTTTTTTAATTTAAAAATAAAAAGTAAAAAAAAAATAATGAAAAAAAAAATCATAAACTTGATATTAATCTTCTGAAACTGTAAAAATCTGCTTTTTACTTTATAAGGTATTTTTAACCACTGTAAATATGACAGATCACATGATGACATGAAGTTCATCAATAGTGGCTCTTCCAGAAGCAATGATCAATAAACATGTCGAGACACAAACACTAAACACCATCAGGGTAACACATGTGATATTTAAATAATACAGTAAACATTATCTAAACTACATCAAATATTACACAGAACACTATATCACTTTTATATTTATATTTTATATTTATAACTGATATTAAAAATAAGAAGAAACAGAACTATTCCCATTAAATATAATGAAATGTGATGGGTCATGCAGGGAATTCTGGGAACGCAAGATTATTGTTTTTACTGTAATTTTAAAAATATTTTACTGAAAACAGTACATGTACTCTCTTGTTAAACATAATGTACATTTTTACCATTAATTATACAGGAAAATCATACTTTTTACATCTAAAAAAATTAAATTTTACAATATTTTATTGTAAAGACTACTGTATTATCTTTAAAAAAATATAGAATATTTTTGTACTGTATATTTACAGTTAATACTCGTTTATCAATTAAAGATTATTTTTTTCTGTAGCATTTTTACAGTCTTTTATCGTTAAAATTACAGACATTTTTTACAGTGCACGGATGAATTGCAATACAAGCGTGAAAAATGTGGGTCTTAATATGGAGCCATAACTAAATTATGCAAATGCATTATTGGAGATATTTATTTTATTTGTGTTATACCTTAAAATTATGGAAACTGCATGTTCATTGTTTTCAAAACATCACTAAAGGGCATTAATACACTTAGACTAATGTCTACAATGCAATTGTCCGGTCAAGCTATTTGACTTGTACAAATAATTAAGTAGGCTAAATAAAAGAAACAAAGTACCAAGTAAATAAAATAAATAAATAAATAAATGTACTATCAATCCAAGCGAATACGTTTAAATAAACAGACAGAATTAACCAAAATTCCATTGCGTAATGTTGTGAAATAATTTGACCTTTACTGCAAAATAGTTCTGTTGTAATATTGAATATTGTATCTTCATATATAATATTTTTTTGAATATAGTCAAAACCTGTCGACATGTCTGAAAACGTACCTGTATAGGTGTTCTTCCAAATTTGTTAACGCCGTTCACCTGCACCCCCATAGACAATAAATACTGAACACGGTCCATGTTCCCAGTGGCTGCTGCAGTGGTCAGTTCATCCTCGGTATGCATCATCACCACCATCATCATCATCACTGTCACACTTAAGAATTCCGGGCTGACAGGTAAAAGCAATGCTGATATTACTGCAAAAATCATCACAGTTCACATTGCATATTAATTCCCGCTGTTGCCAGGCTTTAAACGTTCATTTGCGCTGCGTAAATGAGTTAAATCAGTTCCTGTACAAGATATTGTGTCTGACAATTATTAGACATAGGCAGATATTTGTTCGGACTTGCCTCTGTTACTGACGTCACTGAAACGGTGCAGGCAGCAGTAGTGTATGTACTGCGCATGTCCACTCTCACATGGATCCAGGAAGACTGAAGTTGGATAAGCCGTTAAGGAGGGAGTCTGTTTATGCCTTAAACTGCAAAGACACCATCACGAGAACATCCAATTTGTACTGTTCTTCGGTGGTGTCCATAATCGCAATTGTAGTAACATATTAAAGCAAACAAAGAAGATAAGATGGCATTTTAGAAGTTAAAGTTTAGTTGCAGCCAGTGGTGTATGGTGACTAAAAACATGGGCATATTAATGCCCATGGGCAGATTAATTGTCTGAATGCTCCATAATTTTGGGCACATATTAAACCTCCCAACAAATCATATTTTCCCACCGCAGGCATCAAAGACTTTTTACTGTTTTCAAAATGTTTCTGATTTGGACATTTTTGTTCACAGCTGTCAAGGACACACTGTAAATACTACCAGTAATCTCAAATTAGTATTATAAGAAAAATAGTTTACTCAACTTAATCTTACATTTGTACTATTCTTACTAGTTTGAATTAAGTTACAGTTACTCTCTAAATCCTAAAGTTGTCATTAAAGTGGTCCTAATTAAACATTACTTGAAATGTCACATTTTGGAATCAACTCAAATACACAAGTCCTTTAAACTTTGGCTTCGAGTACTGCCAACTCAAAATGATCAAGTACAAAACTGAAGCTGTGTGGAATACCCATAAACCCTTGCGCTTGAACAAATTATGTTTGTTTGGTCAAAACAAGGGACATTATGTAGTAAAATAATACGTTTAAATTCTTATGACTATTGTTGTTGTTTTGTTGTTGCTGGTTGATACATTTTGTTTGTTTGTTTGTTTGTTTTTCCCCTTTTTCTCCCCAATTTGGAATGCCCAATTCCCAATGCGCTCTAAGTCCTCGTGGTGGTGTAGTGACTCGCCTCAATCCAGGTGGCGGAGGACGAATCTCAGTTGCCTCCGCGTCTGAGACATCAATCCGCGCATCTTGTCACGTGGCTTGTTGAGCGTGTTACCGTGGAGACGTAGCGCGTGTGGAGGCTTCACGCTATTCTCCGCATCATCCACACACAACTCACCACGTGCCCCACCGAGAGCGAGAACCACATTATAGCGACCACGAGGAGGTTACCCCATGCGACTCTATCCTCCCTAGCAACCGGGCCAATTTGGTTGCTTAGGAGACCTGGATTTGCCCTGGATTTGAACTCGCAACTCCAGGTGTGGTAATCAGCGTCTTTACTCGCTGAGATACCCAGACCCCCGTAGCTGGTTGATAATTGAGATTTTTGAAAAGTCACCATGAGGGTGAGTAGTGTTTCCTCTTACACTGATCTATTCTAAGAAGTACTGAGCAGAGTTCAGTGTGCCATATGGCCAACCTAGAGACTAGTCATACACTGAAAACCCTAATATGTTCATTGCACTAATTTGATTGTGTAAACTTGTTCCCTCAATTCCATTGAGAAATGGGGTCTTCCAAAACTTGAGTATTTAAGTTGATTTAACTTGGTTTTCAAGTATAGTGAATTTAACTATTTGAGTTAACTACATGCAAGTAGACTCAGATTTTAATTTAAATATAGTTGTTTCTGCTGTTAACATTTTAGTTGAATTGATTCAATTTTAGATCAAACAACAGCACAGCTCAAATAAAGGTGATAACTGATTCTAGATCAGTTATTAAATAATTCTTTACAGAAATGCATATATGCACTTCAGCTGCACATGCACAAAGAGAACTGAGATAGTGTGACCAGGGTCCAACTTGACCAAAGAGACACAGATCACCCTAATGGTGACATTACACCAAACAACTATTTGCAACAAAGCATAAATAATACAACAAAAGTGCTAAAACATCTATTAATTCTTAATAACAATTATTTAAATTCCCCAATCTGTTCCCTCTGACCAAGGAAACATAATTCAAGCAGCAAGGGATTGTGGGTATTCCCCATAGCCTCAATTTTGTACTCAGTAGTTTGAGTTATTAACACTTCAAATCTTAAGTCTATGGATTTTTAAGAAAAATAAGTTTAATGAATTTAAATATTTGAGTTATGAGTCCAAAACTTGACAAAGTAATAATTAAGACAACTTGATTTATACAGTAATGACAACTTTAGGGTTTACAGTGCAATTTCCCTTATACTGTATAAGACATGTTATGACCCAATGTAAATAATTAAATTAAAGCAACCATACTTTAATCATAGATGAGTTAAGCTTACTTGTAACTAGTTAACATTACTTTAAAAATTAAGTTCAGTTTACTTGAGCCAAATAAGTATGTTTACTTAGAAAAATAATGCAAACCGATTGCCTTGAAAAGTCTAATTAGATTTTAAAGTGCATAACGGAAGTGTTTTGAAAATTACTCTACACAATACTGGTTCTAAAATAAACATCTACATACTGCTCATGTGTAGGCTACCTCATACCATACCAATATAACTGAATACAAATTATTACTAATCATGTGTAGCCTAATGTTCATGTAGGCTAATAATAAATCACGATATTCTTTATCTTAAAACTATAGAATATTATTACATTACGTATGTAATACATTACATTGTTACATTATTAATATTACTGTAGGCTATATGTTACAGATTTGTTAGCCTATCTGTTTTTAGTACGGGTGGGGAAAAAATGATTCTGTTACAAATCGTGAACCTTGAGACAAATAATTTTAAAATCGTTTCCCTGATGAAAAAATCTTTTATTATTATTATTATTATTAAAACACAAATTACAGGTAAAGCTTAATGCTAATACAATGATTGATAGATAGGCTACATATAGGAACTATAGCCTATTTATTTGTGCAGAGTTCAACCAGAAGTTTCTTCCCTTTAATTCTTGATGCTCAGTTTAATGCACTGCTGTTGCAGCCATCAAAGTGCCGCTTGTTTACTGTTGGACGTCACTCTGCTGTGGGTAATTTTCCTGTTATTAAGCATAATCCACATTTGTTGTGAAGAGTATTTGTATTCTGTCTGACACTGCTTGAATAAATAGTTAAGCAGTAAAAAGGCTCATCAAACTGTCGGATGCCATAAACCACATGTCACGCCCCCACAATATTTATGTTCTTTGTGTCCTCCTGAATGCGCAGCGAGGATCACCCTGTGTCATGAGTCATTCAGCATCCGGGATAGTTTTGTGCCACTCTGTATTGGAGCTTTTTGTGTTTCTTTCTTTTTTACTTTAATAGTTTTGTGGGATAAGAGGTTATAGTTATTTAGCCTATTTAATCTTTGAATAGCCCTTAGTTACCCTGTTAAATGACTGTGCTTTGTGTCCACACTGTAAAAAAATTGCCAGGATTTTACAAGGTTTCACAGTATTATCTTACAATAAAATACTCTATTCAGAATTTTCTAGTAAAATCAATGCAGGCTAGGTCATTTTCTGTCATAACAACAAATTACTGTGAAAAAGTTATTACAATATCGCATTGCATTGTGGGGTAATAGTGTTTCATTTGAATTCACCATTATGGTGTTTAGTATTCCCTTTGGATGGGAACTTTGACTTACATACACTGGCGGCCAAAAGTTTGGAATAATGTACATATTTTGCTCTTATGGAAAGAAATTGGTACTTTTATTCATCAAAGTGTCATTCAACTGATCACAATGTATAGTCAGGACATTAATAATGTGAAAATTTCAGAACTTCTTAAACTTCTTCAAAGAGTTCTCATCAACATGCGGCAATGACAGTTTTGCAGATCCTTGTTATTCTAGCTGTCAGTTTGTCCAGATACTCAGGTGACATTTCACCCCACACTTCCTGTAGCACTTGCCATAGATGTGTCTGTCTTGTCGGGCACTTCTCACGCACCTTACAGTCTAGCTGATCCCACAAAAGCTCAATGGGGTTAAGATCCAGAACACTCTTTTCCAATTATCTGTTGTCCAATGTCTGTGTTTCTTTGTCCACTCGAACCTTTTCTTTTTGTTTTTCTGTTTCAAAAGTGGCTTTTTCTTTGCAATTCTTCCCATAAGGCCTGCACCCCTGAGTCTTCTCTTTACTGTTGTACATGAAACTGGTGTTGAGCGGGTAGAATTCAATGAAGCTGTCAGCTGAGGACATGTGAGGCGTCTATTTCTCAAACTAGAGACTCTGATGTACTTATCCTCTTGTTTAGTTGTACATCTGGTCTTCCACATCTCTTTCTGTCCTTGTTAGAGCCAGTTGTCCTTTGTCTTTGAAGACTGTAGTGTACACCTTTGTATGAAATCTTCAGTTTTTTGGCAATTTCAAGCATTGTATAGCCTTCATTCCTCAAAACAATGATTGACTAATGAGTTTCTAGAGAAAGCGGTTTCTTTGTCCATATGGAACATGTCTGATTGGGTAACATGGACATAATGCATGTCATGATCCTTCTCTGTCTGCCCTTCTGTCTTTGTCGTTTTTTTGTCTGTGTGTGTTTGTGTTATGTATGAGCACATGGCTTAGTCTAATGTTTATGTTTACCATGTGCTCTCCCAACTCTGCCTCTTCGTTCCCATGTTTGTTGACCTGTCTTCGTGTGCTAATCCTCTGTCTGGTTTGTTGTCTTGTTTATCAGTAATCAGTTTGTTATCGTGTTTTGTTCCTTTTGTTTTCTTACCAGTTATCTCCCTCATGAGAGTTTTGTGTTTCCTGTTTGTTTTCTTTTGTTTAATAAAATAATTTAGTTCACTCATTCCTGCCTTTGGTCCTCCATCCTGCAAATCCTGTAACAGAACGATCCGACCAAGACAGCACCCAGCAGGAATGAGTTGGTTTTAGTTTGAACCCCATTCCCTGTCTCACTGTTGTGATCCCACTGTCCAGTGCCTTTTTGATCTCTGTCAGGGGAACCAGTCAGTGAGGGAGTATTCGCTGTAATTTCTAGCATTGACCTCGGCCTTGGCTTCAACCAGGAATGCCTCATTGATCTTTTTGTGGCAGGCCTGGTTGGGCCCCGTCTAGTCTTTTATAACTGTTGGGGGTGAAGGAGGGAGTCTTTGCGACACCATAAAATTGGCTTTAAAATGGGATTAATTTATCTCAGCCTGTGTCACAGAAGGCTCTCTCTCTTCATCCCAGCCCAAGGACAGCAATGCTCCCTCACTGACCGTGGGTGCTGCAGTTGCTCTTCCCATCACCCAGAGGAGGAGGAGGAAGAGACTGAGCTCCACAACTGAGCCCGCTGCGGACCACCAGGAGGCGGAGGAGCCCGCTGCTGACCGCCCACTGCTCTTTCCATCCACAAGAGGAGGAGAAAGAAGAAGAGGAGAGGGGTCCCTGCATCAGCTGCAGCACCCCTGGAGGGGTCCAAGTCCGCTCCAGCTTGCCACAAAGGATCTGAGTCTGCTGCAGCACCCATGGAGGGGTCCGAGCCACTGCAGCGTCACTGGAGGGGTCCGAGTCTGCTGCTGTCCCCTGGGTGACCACTAAGTCTCTTAACCTGTTGTCGTCGACGAGCCTGCCCAGTCACCTGTGGTCGTCGACGAGCCTGTCCAGTCCCCTGTGGTCGTTGACGAGCCTGTCCAGTTCCCCTTGGCTGTCAGTGAGCCTGTTCAGTCCCCAGTGGCCATCGATGAGCATGTCCAGTCGCCAATGACCGTTGCCCACTGTGACCCCTCACCAGCAGCCACTGCTCAGTCTGTCCAGTCACCAGAGGCCGCCGCCCAGTCTGTCCAGTCACCAGTGGCTGCCACTATGTCTGACCACATCCAGTTCCCTGAGGCCACCACCCAGACTGACCCCTGTCCAGCGGTTGCTCCCCAGACAGACTCCTACCCAGTGGCCACAGATCAGTCAGTCCAGTTTTCAGTGGTAGCCACCCAAACTGACCCCTATCCAGCAGCCACCGGTCAAACAGTCCAGTTTCCTGCGGCTGCCGCCTAAACTGTTCAGTATCCTGCGGCCACCGCCCAGACTGGTCCCATGCCAGCGGCCGCCGTCTGGCCTGACCTCATTCCAGTGGCTGCCGCACAGTCGGTCCAGTTCCCTGCGGACATCACCCAAACTGTCCAGTACCTTGTGGCTGTCAGCCAGACTGGTCCCAAACCCACGGCCGCTGTCCAACCTGCCCTTAGCCAACCCCATGCCAGAGCCCACCAACATCTTGTCGAACCCTGTACAGTTCTCTTTGGCCGCCAAAGCCCTGTCTGACCATATCCAATTCTCAGCGGCCATGACTGACCTCACCACCTGCCCAGCAGCCACCACAGATCACACCCTCGGCTCAGCGGACACCAAAAAACAGTCTGCCCTGTCCCCTCCAGCCACAAATGCCCAGTCTGTACAGCTGTCTGGGGTCTCTGCCAAGTCTGTCCAGCCCTCTGGGGCCCCTGCCTGGTCTGTCCAGCCCTTTGGGGTGCCTGCCCGGTCTGACCTGTCCTGTACCGCTTCTTACCTCACCGTCTGCCCAGCGGCTGTGATGGACCTCACCATCTGCCCAGCGGCCACCACTGACCTCACCCATTGCCTAGCGGCCTCCACTAACCCGTCTGAAATCTGCCCAGCAGCGGCCAATGACCCCATTTGCCCAGTGGCCAAGGATTTTCCAGTGCTGAACTCGGACCTTGCCTTGGTCTCCGGCTTCCCCTCTGGCTCGTCACTGGACTCCCTGTCCATCCAGGCCTCCGGGTTCTCCTCCTCCTCCTCAGAAGGCCATGGCCTTCTGGTCCACCTACCACCTGGCCCAGACCATCCCCCTTGTCTCCCCCACCCACCCTCCTTGGTCTGCCATCTGTCCCTCGGCCTGGCCCATTCCTTTCGCCTGGTCTTCCCCACCCACCCCCTACTCAATCTGCTTTCTGCCCTCCTGGTCCTCTGCCCACTCCCTTGGCCAATCCATTGGTCCTGTCTGTTGTGGACACCAAGAGACATCCATTGAGGGGGGGTACTGTCATGATCCTTCTCTGTCTGCCCTTCTGTCTTTGTCGTTTTTTTTGTCTGTGTGAGTTTGTGTTATGCATGAGCACATGGCTTAGTCTAATGTTTATGTTTGCCATGTGCTCTCCCAACTCCGCCCCCTCATTCCCTCTGGCCTCACCCCTAGTTTAGTCCTCGTTATGTTGATTGTCTTGTTTACTCATGTGCCTTGTTGTTTTTTTGTCGGTGTGAGTTTATGTATAAGCACATGGCTTAGTCTAATGTTTATGTTTACCATGTGCTCTCCCAACTCTGCCCCTTTGTTCCCATGTCTGTGGACCGGTGTTCGTGTTCTACTCCTCTGTTTGGTTTGTTATCTTGTTTATCAGTTATCAGTTTGTTATCGTGTTTTGTTCCTTTTGTTTTCTTACCAGTTTTCTCCCTCGTGAGAGTTTTGTGTTTCCTGTTTGTTATTCTTTTGTTAAATATAATCACTTATTTCAATCATTCCTGCGTTTGGATCCTTCTTCCTGCAAGTCCCATAACAATGCAGCCTTATACATGGGTTCCTTAACATTGATTAGTCGGCTAATCGCTCAGACAACGCACCGACTGGTCAGTTAGTAGTTTTAAATTGGTAGTTTTGCAAATCCCTACCTTTTACCTGCAAACTCTGTATTACAGGATGAAACAAATATCATTTCAGACACAACTGTTCTGCAATAGACATTTCTTTCTGAGAAAAAGGAGTTAACACAGCTAAGTATATCAAAACATCAAAACCCCCACGTAGTCTCGAGTAGCCAGACCTTTGACTGGGCTGGGCTTTTTGGAAGCTTAAACTGGCCAAGAACTGACTGACATGAAGGTGATCAATCATAGTTGGTTTTTTTTTTGTGTTTTTTTTTTGTTTTTTTGTGCCATTTATGTGCAGGTTATTTGAGGTATACAGTATATTACTATAAAAATAGACCGGCATGGGAAAAGATAATTTAAATAATGCAGCAACAGTCTCAGTGACTGATTACACAAACACATATGGCGGAAAATGTGTAGAGAGTAAAATATAGTAAATAAGTACAGGCTGTTTCACAAGCTGGATTTCCCTCCTCATATTTTATCACAGCGAAAAAATATCTTAATATGGTAATGTGCTATTGAACACACTCCTTTAGCCTATTTAAAAAGTTACATTTCAGTGTAAATAATAAATTAAAACAAATGCATGTGTCCTTCAAGTGTTTCTCAATGAAGTATGCATTGCTTAAGTGTTTTTAAGTAGGGCCCTTCTGAAATCTGTTTTCCATTTTATTTAATTTTTTAGAATTCCATGTTTTAAAGTTCAATTTAATTCATCAACATACAGTGTCTAAGTAATAAGTTTTAACAAATTACTATAGAACAATTACTTTTCAACATACCATTGGATACCAAACTTTTATCCAGTACAACAGCAATCTTGCTTGTGATATATTGCTTAATCATCATTGTTATTATCATTAATAATAATAATAATATTCTTATTATTAGTTATTATCATATATATTGTATTATTATTACAGTGACTATTACATATTATACGTGACTACACAGTTATTATATTTCTGTTGAATTTCTTCAATTTCAGGCATCTAGCTTTTATTTTGATGTGTGTTTTTGATGGAAGCTTCTCTTGTCTGGATAAAAAGTTTGCAACATGGCCCAGTGTGATCATTAAAGTGCAAATGCTGTGATTTAATTATTTAAATATATAGTGCTTTCTGTCGTCTCATACAACACACAGCGCGCATGATTCTGTGGAGTTTGGAGTTATGAGCAGTCTTCTTCATACATTCACTTTAAAGTACGCAGCTCATGCAGACTAAGATTGCAGTCTTTCGCAGGATTTAATTTGATTATTTTTGCATCCAATTTTCCCCAAATATGTCAAATTTGTGTGTGAGCATGGACCTTCTTTGGATGGAAACACAGCTTTATATGCACAATATTTTTGCAGTATTATGGTTTTTCGCATAAATTAAAATCACAACTTGGATGGAAACATAGCTACAGACTAGTAAACAGATCAGTACATAAAGTTTTGCACATGGATATCCAATTTACTTGCCTAAAACAAAACTCTGCTGCACAATAATAATTGCACTTAATAATTGAAAACTAAAATCGCAATATGATGTTTACTAAACCGCAAAAGGCTGCAGTGGCTTCACAACTTGTGTGGCTGATCATCGATATAAGATTATAATTTTTTATCATATCAAATTGATCCCTTCTCAAATGTTATTCAGTAAGCCTGAAACATGTCAAGTCAGATCAAATCATAGTCAGCGATCTACCTGAATCCTCATGAAGAATGGGTGATGGGGGTTTATGCTTCTCCAATTGATATCTATGATATGTGACGTCCACAACTTATTATGGTTATTTAAAATAATGATGCATCGTGCATGATACATAGGGCCTACGTCGACTACAGTGGCGTATGTTGGACTTTTGAAAAGGTCCAATGTAAATTCCTATTTCAATTTCATTTTACATTTCTATAGCTTTCAGTTTAAACCCTTACAAATCATCTGATTTAACACAACATATGATAGAAAAACGTAGACCTACATAAAAATATATGCTGTAAAAAAGTCACATACTTGCACATAAATGCAACAACATATATGTCAATTGCCATATATCAGATTTCTGTACGGGAAGGCATTTGAAATACCTTTTAACTTACACTTTAAATAAGCATGAAATACCTTTATTTTTGTATATTCATATTAACACTATTTATTAAATCAAGTCAAATCAAAGACTCAAGTTTATGAATTGTATTATAAGTATTATTTTTAAATGTTTACACTGCCACATATAAGAGCGTGTGCTCAAGTGGCTCAGTATGCTTTAGGAGGTGAATAAGATTGCAATGAGCTGAAGGGAGGCTTGAGAGACCTTGCCTCCCACTGAAACTTTATCCACTGGAGTGACTTTAGAAAGATGACTGCTATACACATGAGTTAAGCTCACATTTCATCATATTTTATTATTTTATTTATGTACAGTCATTTATTTTTCTCACCTGAATTTTTGAAATCGCTACTTGTTGACTATGCCTCTGTTGTTCAAACTTTTTTTTTTTTTTGGTCAGATTTGAGAGAAATGTATTCATATCCATGATGCATATTGTCACATTTTTGTATCGAAATATACTGTGGCACAGTATATCATTAAACCCCTCTATTGGTTGTGTTCTACATTATTCATCTCATTAAACACAGACACTCTACCTGACATAACATGTGGCTTCCTTGCATAATTCCACCACAAGGTGGCACTCAAATATTGATTGGGATGTTCTTAAAGGGATAGTTCATTTCAAAAATGAAAATTCTCTCATTATTTACTCACCCTCATGATATCCCAGATGTGTTTGACTTCCTTTCTTCACCAGAACACATTTGAAGAAAAATAGAAAAACAAATCTCAGTAGGTCCTTAAAATGCAAGTGAATGGAGATTTCTCTTTTGAAGCTCCAAAAATCACAGACAGTCAGCAGAAACGTCATCCAAACAACTCCAGCGGTTAAATTAATGTCTTCTAAAGTGACACGATCGCTTTTGGTGTGAAAAAAATCAATATTTCAGTACTTTTTAACTCTAAATCATGCTTCCGGACAGGAGCGATACACGCGTCTGATGTAATTTTATTGGCA
This sequence comes from Myxocyprinus asiaticus, assembly GCF_019703515.2. NCBI lineage: Eukaryota > Metazoa > Chordata > Actinopteri > Cypriniformes > Catostomidae > Myxocyprinus > Myxocyprinus asiaticus. The sequence goes on along the minus strand of NC_059351.1, from coordinate 1,207,564 downwards.
TTTGAAATGCAAGAACTGACACATGTGCATCACACAGAGTCTCAACCAAGTGGAGAATGTGAGAGTACTTCGGTATCATGGCAACGGTAATACGTCACACGAGAGACCACGTGATCTCCACCCTTTCGTGAAGCTTACCCTCACGTTGGATTATAGTTAAAAAGTACTTAAATGTTGATATTTTTCGCACCAAAAGTGTGAAAAAGACATTAATTTAACCGCTGGAGTCGATTGGATGATGTTTATACTGACTGTCTGTGATTTTTGGAGCTTTAAAAGAGAAATCTCCATTCACTTGCATTTTAAGGACCTGCTGAGCTGAGATATTTTACTATTTATCTTCAAATGTGTTCTGGTGATGAAAGAAAGTCAAACACATCTGGGATATCATGAGGGTGAGTAAATGATGAGAGAATTTTCATTTTTGGGTGAACTATCCCTTTAATAAGAATGCTTTATCTTACAATGTTGACCAGTTGAAGATCAAAATCAAAGTTAAATTTTGTTTTTATAATGTTAAATGTTGTTGGAGAACCCCAGGGAGGAAAGGGACAGAATGCTATGGCAATTTTGAGAACAAAATACCCTATTTTTGAAACAAAAGACAACTGAGTCATGTAGTAAAAAAAAAGAAAAAACCCTACATGCTATTTGCACATTTCCACAGTACCAAGAAACCAAATGCTTAATAATAATAATAATAATAGTAATAATAATAATAATATTTCAAGTAGTAAATAATTTTAAAGTAGTAAATGTTTCAAATAACTATGCTTAGTGCTGGGTAGATTACTTCTAAATTGCAATCCATTACTGATCACAAATGAAATGATATGCGGCCCGTGTGACCATAATGTGGCCCAGTTGAGAAAAAGGTTGAGAACCACTGCTGTAAGACAACAAAGACAAACGCCTCATGTCTGCTCTTATCACTGCTTCTGTAAGCCCCATGTAGCCACAAACTCTACATCAACTCTTACCTGTTTTCTTCAAAATGGGATATTTTACTTGTCTGTAAGCCAACTTGGGTAAATACTCTCATGTTATGTATATGAACAAAATATACAACCCAGCAGAAAAAGCATAATACACAAGTCATTGGCAAAACATGTTCCTGACCACCAATGATGTAATATTACACATCTTCGTAAAGCTGAGGATCTCAAGGTTTGTGGGACCACAAAATAGACTGAATGCATATGGATGAGTACAGTACATGGCGAGTGCATACCTATGTTAGAGCTCCATCTGCATTTCAGATCTGTATATTGTGATTGAAGGTGATAGAGCAAAACTTCTTTTTCCTAGTATTTGCTGCCATCAAGTGGAATCAACTAACATTTTTAGCAGGGACATAGAGCAAACAAAGCCTAAATCACATGGTTTCAATAATAGGATGAAAAAATATGTTCATCAGAAAATTGTAAACAAACTATTATTTAAAAATTATTAGAATCTTTTTTCTTTTGAGGGTTTTCTGTAACATGACACCAATAATTTGCAATTAGTCCACTGTATGTGTGCAAGCTGAGTTTTTAAATTTGGGTGTTAAAAATGCATCCAAAATGTGTGTGGCTCTTGTGGAAGTGTCTGCTGCTCTGTTCATTGATAGTGTCATGCACCCACCGCCCTGGGAGTCCCAACAGCCTTGCAAAGACAGACAGTGTGAATTAATCCCAGGTGAGTGTGCGTGACAGTTTGACAGTGCTGTGAAATGAAAAAGAAGGGGCGCAAGGAATCGGGAGGCAACAGCATTTGTCAAATCATAATTAAATGATGAATCACTGTTGTGTTCTTCAGGGACCCAAACCCCTCTCAGTAATAGTCAATGAAGGGGAAATAAGCACAGGGTTCATCATAAGGGGTAAGGGTTTGTTGTGACTTTTTAAATAGCCTTTATATTTAAACCAAATGTTTAAACTCATGAACCGAGAATATTTATACACTGACTAAGGAAATTAGATAATGATAGTTCAAATGATTACAATGCATTTGTATCCAGAATTCAGGAGAAGTGGACCTCTGGTAGTGGAGAGGTGGAGCTGCAGACTCAGATGTAACAATATGCATTCAAATAGGCACATGTACATACTGTCACATGCAAATAATGAAAAAATGTTCTGTGGGAATGAATCTATCCGTGAACTTGCTTTAAAATGTGTTGACTTCATTAAGCCATTGGTTGCATAACTTCCCTTTTTTATTCAAGAAACTACTCATGTTTTGAATATAATCAAAGAGATTAAAAAAAAAAACTTGGGTCATCATTCTTACTATGGATGTTGAATCATTATATACCAACATAGACCACTTTGAAGCATTATCACATTACCTGGAAATTACACCATCAGAACAAATGCCCTCTGCTGGATTTATTCTACAACTTGCAGAATGGACTCTGAATAACATTAACTTTCTTTTTCAGGATCAGTTCTGTAAACAAAGTACAGCTGTGCATGCATATTTTGCTCCTAATTTTGCCAAATTGTCCTTGGAATTTGTATATTCAGATTTAAATGTGTACTAAATGTGAAGATTGTGTGGTGGGGTAGATTCATTGAAAATATTATACTTCTATGCTCTAGGTCAGAGACAAAATTACTGCGGTTTCATTCCTATTTAAATAATACTAACATTCATTTGAAACTCAGTTTGGGATTTTCATCTACTGAAATTAATTTCCTTGATATGTAGATTTTAAAAGACCATAATGGGAACGTACATACATCTGTCTACAAAAAAAGAACAGATTGCAATATCATGTTGAGGGCAGATATTTCCATCCTCCCTGGCTTATAGAAAATATTCCTTTTGTTCAATTTCAGAGGTTGAAACCTATGTGTGACTCAAAGTTTAAGACATATCAAAGATTCCAAAAAAGAGGGAGTGAGCCTAATGTTATCATCAAAGCTTAGTGGGGTAAGCTGAGCCGATATGAACATATGTTGTCTCCTATACAAGATAAAATAAGACAAAGGTAAAATAAATAGAGCTACTTTTATTTCAAGGTACAGTATCTGCTATCACTTAGAAAAATGTAATCCATTGGGTCAACTTGGCAATGGTTAGGGTTAGGGGTAAGTTGCTCTTGTTCAGTGGGTAAGATGAGCTATTTAGGGGTAAGTTAATAATACAGATAATATGTTTTATTTATGTAGTGCCTTTCAAAGAGCTCAAGGTCGCTTTACAAGAAAATCACATCATGTACAGCGTCCCCACGTGTTCTGGAATACCTGGAATTTTGCAATACAGCTTTCCAGTCATGGAAAATATTTTAGCGAACAAATTCCTGTCACATACACTCTCTGCTCATCTAATGCCATCTCTGCTTCGCTCCGACGAAATAGTTTAAGTATTGATATAGTACAAAATATCATTTTTTTCATTCAAACATTGCTGTTGTGTTAACCACTAAAACATTTGAGTTATAAACTTTAGATAATGATGACAGTCAGACAACTGATTAAAAAAAAAATAATAATAATAATTCCCTTGGTTGGTAGCGTGGTGATTCGACCATAATACCCCGGGATGTGAATTAATTTTCAATAATTCAACAATCGGAGAGTGCTTATACTACGGTTACCGCATGAAGTATGTGTAAAACACGGACGGAATCACGGAATCTAGTCTAAAAATGGCATTAGCTATAAAACGCAGAATGTCATGGAATATGACATATTTGGATGAAGATTAATGTTTGAATGCACAAATGATTAAATTAAAATTGAGATATGTCCTAGTGTGATAATTAAACTGCAAAAGTATGTGATTTAATTAAATAAATATATAATCTGCATGTGCTGCACACTTCAAAATGAACGTGTGAAGCCGGCCGCTCATACACTGAAAACACCTCATCATGATCATCACTCGCGCTCTTGTGTGTGTGAGATGACAGAGAGCAGAACACTCTGAAGCGTGCAGCACATACAGACTCTATTAATGAGATTTAATTTAATTAATACAATCACACTGGGCTATGTAGCAAACTACTTACCTGGAGGTGAGAAACCACCCTCAAAAACACACAAAATGCCAAAATAAAAGCTAGATATAAATTAACGCATGTGTTTTATCTTAAATATTTCACTTTTTGGGCACGTTAAAATGTCCTGAAAAATTGTGCCTTGTAAAGAGTGGGAACCCTGATATAGTCAATCATATATATGTAAAAAAATAAAAAGGACTTGGTGGACTTTAAGTCTTTAATTGAGATTTGAAGGTGAAGATTAAGGTGATGTTGCGGAGGTTCAGTGGAAGTAAGTTTCAAAGTTTAGGTGCTACTGTGACGCTCCTGTTCTACCCGCTCCGTACGGGACTTGAATTTGCGTCTCCAGCATGGGAGGTAGGTGCGCTAACAAGGAGGCTAGCGTCAGTCGCTAGTGCACCGCTTGAGGTCAGGAGAGTGAGATTTATACACATCGCACAGCTATCTATCAGCTGGCCACCGTTACACTACTACACTGAAAGACCTACCACCCATAGAGGACAGTCGAAATGTAGGACAGAAAGCAGTCTAGAATCAAAGTGTTCTGTGTGGGACTTTCCCCTAGCGGCCAGTAAGGGTCGCTAGAGGAGTGACTTTTATTTTGAATTTCTTTTGTATTATTCTTGTTGTCTCTGTTCTGTGTTTTCCCCTTGATTGCAGAAAATAAATTACAAAATTATAATCATTTATTTAAAAACACAAACACAAAAATAGATACGCAAGTGCTGCGCACATTAACATTTACATATCGCGATATACACGATATAGCAAAATCTCTAACGGTTGACACTTTATATCGTCACCACGATATATATCATCATATCATCCAGCCCTACTCCCAGGTGTGTCTTATTTACCCAGTTAGTCTTTGTGTATACACTCAGGGTGCATTCCATTCAGAAGTGGTCATCCCAGGTATGGGATTGTCTCCGGCGGAGTTTCATTTGATGGTACCCGGGTGTCGGCTGTCTCCTGCCAGATGTCTGAGATGTCTGAGCGCCGGTGATGGGGTGGGTGGTGCCGGAACGTTGTTATGGACCCCGTGCCACCCTTGTGGCAGTTGATACGGTTCAGGCGAGTAACAAAAATTAAGTATTGGTACTTGTACGCGTACTCGTTCTCAAAAAAATGGTATCGGGACATCCCTAATATTAGTACTTATTATCTTGCTTTCTCAGTTGTATCATCCTTTACACATACTGTGGTGACAGAGAGGCTTTGTATCAACTCATCATTAACTTTTGATACTCTATGATCATCAGAAGAATTAAACCACCAGCCAGGTGTACATTTACTTCAGTCTATAAAACACATTTCTGTCATTTCTGCAGAGGCTACCGCAGATTGCAGTACATGTACTATGTGAGATAAAATGGTTGAACGAGTGAATTAAAGGAGGTAGAAGCAGAGCAAGAGCGCAGAACATTTTTTTGTTAGAGGAAATGGGCAATGTGTGTGTGTGAGTTTGTGTGTGGGGGTAGGGGAAGGGGGTAATTTTAAGTGCTCTCAGTGTGGAGTCAAGCCTTCCTCTACAGATCTCTGTCTTGCTCCTGCCACTCGTCCCTTGTCAGTAATTACTCTTTCACCCGGACAAGCTCATCAGTGCGGGCGCGCCGTGCATGTAACTAACACCCACCACCTCCAGCGTACTCCAACAGAACAACAGATTCATACACAAATGAACACAAAAACTGTGCACCCTGTAGAATAACAATATCAGTACACAAATTGTGTATTTTCTAAATGAGTAGAGGTAAATCATACAGTTAGTGCAACTAGTATTTTCTTGTTTTAACCACTGATGATGATGTATACAATGTCTTTCCCGTTTCATGCGTCATATTTGAATCACTGGTGCTTTTCTGTTGCTTGCCTCCATCAATGCCGAGGACGAATAGAAATAAATAAACATGTTTTGTGTGTATGTGGACACACACACCCACAGCCCTGTCAGGGGGTTGTGTGGTTAATCTTTATGCACTCTGTGACCTCCTCACTGCCAACCCTGCTAAATATATTATTCCCGTGGGGCTTTCAGTGCTGCTTGGTGTCAGAAATCAATATGTATGAGCCGTGTAGATGGGAATTTCTAATAGATCTCCACGGCCCTGCGCTACCCTTCAATATCTGCCTTGGACTATTAGTGCCGGCTCAGTGGCAGTGAAATAACCGAGATAATCTGTTAAGGTTCCACTCTTAAGGTGGAACTGCTTTAACAGGTCTTACTGGTGTTCTTGCATCAGAAATAACTGGACATCCTGATTTTGTTTTAATGTTTTTTTTTTATCTTAATTTTTAAAAGTATACATAATATTCTCCAGCATGGATAAAAAAGGCATTTCTGTTTACTGAACAAATCTGACTGAACGTGAAGGTCCTTATATGGATGGAAGTGGTTGCATTGCTGAACATAAAAACTGCACGTCTACGATCATGTCCAAGTGTGTTTTAAAGTTTTGAGTTTTAAATGTACAGCATCTTTTTTGTGTTTTAATCTCTACATTTTTATAACTGTGAGTGGTTGTAAATATGCTTGTGTGTTTGCGCGCGTGTGTCTGTGTGTGTGTTTGTTCTCTGAGGTGTTGTCAAAAGGCAAATGAGCCTTAGTATTATTTGACCATATTCCTAATGTGATGATTTGCTGCAGGACTTCACTGCAGTGCATGGCTTCTCCACTAAAAAAAAAAAAAAAAAAAGATACCCAGCTTTAACCAGCAGTCAGGAGATTGAATGGGGGAGGGGAAGATTTGAATGGGAGGGAATGAGGGAAAGATGGAATAGACGGGCAGACTGGCTCAGACAGCGTGATGTCTCAAGGGAGAGAGAGGCTGAAATTATCATGGCCATGGACCTTTTCTCCCTCTCCCATCACACATGCAGGACCTTCAAATATAATCTATAATCTTAAAATGTAATCTTCTGCTGTCTTTAAAGATGATCTCCTCAATGTTATTTGCTTTCAGCCACAGCAGAAGACAGGAAAACTCACTATCCATCACCTGTAATTATATAATAATATTGTTATTATTAGGGGTTTAAGCCCGAAAGGCTAGAAACCCTACTGTTTTTATTATTATTATTATTATTCTGCCATAAAACTGATTGTGCAGACCAAACCATAAGGCTTAGAGACTTGACATTTTTAGAGATGGTAGTACTCCGTTTGGCTAGCCGTACGCATAGAATCGGCCTGATTCTAACTCTTGAACCGTAAGGGATAGAAACAAAATATTTTAAGCTCCGGCCAATTTTGTCTCCGCCCCTAGTTTTCCCGCTATTTTGGATTGTTTGAAAAAAATTAGTCCTAGGCCATTCGCCCAATCGGAACCTAATCAGTACAGAAAAATTCCCAATTTGAAAAGTTATCAAAGAAATCTTTACATCTGTTTTCATCGTCAAACGGTACGCCAAAACGTACGTAGTGGGTGGGGCCACTTTTACTAAAACGGTTATAACTCTTGAACGGAATGAGATATTATTATGAAATTTGGTACACTTATGTATGAGGTCATTCTGAGGACACACTAAACAACTCTGCCTCTTGATGGCGCTATAATAATAAAAAATCTAAACATGGCTCTAACTATGGAACCGTTGGTCCGATCGACTTGACATTTTGCATGCAGTGTCTTTGTCCAAGATGCCATCAAGGTCTATAAGGACAGTCATACATCTTGAAAAACATGGTCGCTATCGAAAAAGAATCAACTTTTAGCAGCTATTTGAACTAGTACTAGGCCATTCGCCTGATCGGAACCAAAGTAGTGCAGAAAGATTCCCTGGAGTCCCAATATTGCTAATTATCAAAATAAGTTTGAACTTTCTATTCACTATCGCAAAGCCATGCCAAAACGTACGTAGTGGTTATAACTCTTGAACGGAATGAGATATTATTATGAAATTTGGTACACTAATGTATGAGGTCAATCTGAGGACACATAAAAAAATGGCATACTTCTGCCTCTTGGTGGCGCTATAACTGGCAGGAATGTAAAAGTACCATATCTCTGTGCCACCTAACCTGATTGAATATTAAGTCACTTTATCAATGTTTGACTTGCTAACAGACTGTCTACTAAATATTTAATATCTGTTACATGTATACTTAACCCTCTGGGGTCTGAGGGTGTTTTGGGCCCTGGAGAAGTTTTGACATGCCTTGACATTTGTGCTTTTTTCAGTTGCTTAAAAACATATTAATGGCTAAAGTCTGATAACACTGTATTCAGCACAAACTGGGCTACAATAATATGTGAACAACATGTAAGTACATGTTTGTATTTTTGAGAAAATAAAGTTATACTAAACATTTGTTCACAAGACTTTTGAGAACTGGATCTTGTAGCTTAGAGTTTTTGCTACAAAAATGATGTGAAAACCATCCTGATCACTCATTCATGCAAAATAATATAGTCATTTAACTTTTGTAAGACACTTTTAGTGTTAGAAAGGCCATATGCGAGGAGGCGTGGATGATCATGAATATTAATGTGATTCACACCTGAGGAGACAAAGACCCCTCCCCTGAGAGAGAATGAATGTGAGGAGACTTAATGATTGAATGTATTATCTGACTATACATTTTCTTTACATAAAGACTTTACTTAAAAACTTTAGACCTACACTACCATTTAAAAGTTTATAGATCTGTAAGATTTTATGTTTTTAAAAGAAGTCTCTTCTGCTCACCAAGGCTGCATTTATTTGATCCAAAATACAGCAAAAACAGCGATATTGTGAAATATTTTTACAATTTAAAATAACTTTTCTATTTGAATATATTGTAAAATGCAATTTATTCCTGTGATCAAAGCTGAATTTTCAGCATCATTACTGCAGTCTTCAGTGTCACATCATCCTTCAGAAATCATTCTAATATGCTGATTTTCTAATGTGGGCATATTTACAGCACATTTTACACATTTACACCCGAACAGATATTTACAAGCACAAGCTTCGTTGATGATAATGAGGCGGCATAAACACTAGTTAAAATATAATCTAAACATTCATATTATTTTTATATTATATTACATATCATATTTATAACATACAGCATACAATTTAAATACCTGATTTAGCTGAAACAACATTTAAATGCAACTAAAACTTTCCTATTAGGACATATTTCAAATGTCAATACTCTGAATCCCGGCTGGCAAGTCTGGAAATAGTCCAACTAGTAAAATATGTACATGTTTATATAAAATAGCATGTCAACTAATGTAAGTAAAGACTTACTCATCCGGAATTGTATCCCCGGCTGGATCAAATCGCTCTTCAAAATGTAAACGTTCATCGTCGGAGTCCCGCTCTTCTTCTGAGGAAAATGTGAACTCTTCGTCACTATCCAGGACCATCTGTAGAGCTTCCTCACCTGTGTAGCGTGCCATCTTCCAAACGTGCAGAAAAGTGAATGAACTTGATGTTTTTTAAGGCACTGTTGGGGGCGTTTACCATTTGCATTGATCGCCTCAGCACATTACCGTATGAATAGCGCCCTCTGCTGGTGGGTGTGATCACATTAGGGATAATGAGCTGAGCCAGGAGAAACTGTACATCTCTTTAGTTTCATACAGATTACATTGCAGGAGAATATTTGTTTTCAATTTGAATGGTTTTATTTAAAAGTAGACATTTTAAGCTTTCTTTAGACATATGTTTCATGTTTGTGTGATAAGTATCCGAGGAGTTTCAGTTCATTTTTGTGACGTGTTTCAGAAAGATGCTCGCAGAGACAGAGACGGCTGAAAGCGCACCCTGTATATTTTCTTTATTTTACAAAAGCACAAGGTTTTGTTGTTATTGTGAGTGTACACAAATAATAGTAGACCCTTTATAGTTTCTAATGATGTCTTACACTTATCTGTATGCCCAAAAATGACGGAGTATTTTAAGTTGTTTCCGCTGTTATGCGGAAAAAATCCAGCAGGACGCGCCGGTGCGTCCGTTGACCCCAGAGGGTTAAAGGACCTTAAAGGCTTGAACCCCATTAATTGCTGCTTGCAGCTATATTTATTATTATTATTATTACTACTACTATTACTATTATTGCTACTATTATTATTATCATCATTTGTTATTCGTATTAATCATAGTAGTAAGTTATAATTAAATTACGCATTTAATTTTATGATTGAAATAAATGACTACATATATAATTATAAATATAATTATCATAACATACAATAAAGAGAGACACTGCAGATGGTCCCATACCCATATAAGGTAACATTTACAACAATTATCAAGGTTAAATTAACGATCTAGAACAATTTCGCCATGACGCCATCTGTCAGCTTAAAATACGGGACTCGAATTTTCATCTTTAAAAACAGGACGATCCCGTAATTTATGGGATGGGTGGCAATCCTACCCTTTACTGGTATCTTTTCGTGAATATTATGCACAAGTTACATCATACAATATAACTTTGCTCAGACAAGGCTAGTGTAATTCTATTATAATATTTAAGAGTTATGGCTATACTTTAGAAAGTTAGAAAGTGGGAAAATAATTTTCTATGGTAATCAATAGCATGCTACAGATACTATCGATAAAGCTTAAAGTGTTGTAAGTGATTTTTTTCATGGAAAAGTATGCAAAAAATTTTCTTACTCACTTAAAGGTATTAATGAAATAAGTGTCCCGAGATATCTCACCAGTCACCAATGATAATAACAATTTCACTGTTACAGTTTAGAGTACTTATCAAGTTAAGCCACATTAAAAAGTTAATTAACAACAATGTAATTACATTACCTGTCATTTTGTGCTTAGATGTCGTCTCTGGCAATCTTGTTGCACAATGTAAAAACGCTGGATTGCATTTTTCTGTATGTTTAAATATGTCCTCAAAAACAGGAGTAAAAGCTGTACACAATCACTGTGATGTGCCATGTTTATTTGTGGGCAGGTGAGGTAGTCACGTAAAACTACCACGTAGACATGTAACAGGCACCTTTTGGTTCTCAAGTCTGTGGAAAAGCATGGCTGGTTTGCGATAGACTCCAGACACTGCCCCGGCACGAAAACCATCGCCATTTTGCTGGAAAAGGGCGATGAGAGAAACACCTTGATTTAATCATTCAGGAAAAAAATGTCTTGAAGATTGCTGTATCATTGCAGCAGTTCCAAAAATAGAATCAAGACACAGAACAGGAATGTGGGAACTGGGAAAAGTGAATTTGACAGATACGCTCATGAAGAGGAAAACACGTGAATGTTGTTTCAACACACTCCCCCAATCCCTCCATCCCTTCCTACGTCTCTCTTTCTTTTTCTCACTCTCTTTTATATCTGCCTGCATTTCTAACTGTCTCATTGCAAGCTTAGGCATTTTGACAAACGGTTTTATTGGTTACATCATATTTCTTCCCTGTTTTAATCAAACAGTTGGGTGACAGGTTAACTGGCTAGCAGATTAATATCACCATTGATCAGATTGGATTAGAGGATACTCACACGTGTTTTTTCATCTCCTTACTCTCTTCTCCTGTCCTCTGTTTAAAACAAATGCAACGCAATTATTAAACAATTTCAATATGTGCAATTTAAATTTGTAAAATTACATTTTACTTGAATTGAGTAAACCATTTAAATTGGGACTGCATGAATAATTTTCATAGGACATAGCCAGATGTATGGAAATCCAGATCCAGACCGACACAAAACATACCAGTCTTGAATTAATGTGTCTAATATAACATCATATGTCCATGTTGTTCATTTAATTTAGTAGCCTACTCTACTAAGTTCAAATATAGCTATTTCTTTATTTCTTGTTGTATGCTATAGGGAAAAAAAATATTGTATAGTGTAATTATATTTTTAAGTACAGTGACTTCATCAAAGCATTAAAAACTGTGTGCTTTCTTTGACACTGGTGGTGTGGTGATGCATGTGCTGTTTCATTCAGAGTACCATGAGTCACCATTAGAGGGAACCTTAGGTCTCTGAGCCTCTTCAGCTGGCACTTTAATCAGGGGCAAGCTCACCTGTTAATCATTGCAGTTCATCTGCAATTTAAAGGAATACTCCAGGTTCAAATACAAGTTAAGTTCAATCGACACCGTTAAAATACTCGCCGTTTCAAAAGTATCGCCACAAGGCATCAACAATATGTGTGTTAACATGATTTTAGTGTGATAAAATCACTTACTAACCACATCTGTGGAAAGTTATAGCCATATAACTTTGTTACCATGACGATGTAATGTCAACAAACCCTAAAATTACAATTTAAACAACTTTACATCTCAAATACTATAATTTTAAACAGAAGAATTAAAGTGCTTTTATAAAATTATAAGCATCACATTTCTGTGTTTAAACCCTCCAAAAATTGGCCCCCATTGACTTCCATTGTAAGTGCCTCACTGTCACCTCGATTTTAGCTCTTTTTTTAAATTTTTTTTTTAAAGAAAAGGACGAATCAAAATGATTTTTTGTGGTAATCAACATTATCCCGCGAATAATGTCGTTTGAGCTTCACTTGTATTGAACCCGGAACATTCCTTAAAATAAAATAAATAAATAAATAAATAAATATGGACTCAAAGGGAGATTTATGCTGCGTTCCATTCAAGTTGGATGTGGGACATTCCTACTTGATGTCTCTGTTCAACGACCATAAATGCATTCCTTTGCCAGATGCTGAGAAGATGATGTGCAAAGAAACAAATGTTCAACGCTCCCCGTCATCTTAGCAGGTGTTTGACTAACCAGAGACGTTTCCCAGCAACCCAACTGATAAACAATGCTGCAACACTAGCATTTGTGCTACAGGTGTACAATTATCAAAAGAGAGTATAATTTACAATTTTGTATACACCTGTTTCTGCAGCCGTTGGTTAAACAAGCATATAATGTAGTAACTTTGAATCATTTATCCATATTACTTAATAAAAGTGTTTATCACTTACTTTGCATATCTCCCTGAGTGCCGACATGTTTGTGTGACGTCACGCACCTGCATTTCGGCTAAATCTGAGTTTAAAATTTCCTCACGAGTTTCCCAGTTGGAATTCCAACTTCAAGTACCATTCAATTGCACTTTTTCCTTGTAGAAAGTTGGAAAATCTGACTTTCCGAGTGGAATGGAATGCAGCATAAATAGGGAAGCAAACGAGGAGGGTAAAGAGGGAGGGCAGGTGGGGCAAATGAACTTATAACAAGGCAAACGGGGGGTTAGCACATGAGACAGAACTGACAGTAGAGCACATGGCAGAGCACATGGCAACACATACAAAAGCCATGTGCTCACACACAAAGGAACTGAACACAAAATGGAGAAAATGACAGAAGAATACAACCAGATAAAACAACACAACAATAACCAGAAGACTCTTGTGACAGGAACCTGACACAGTGAGGTTATTACTTTTTTCTATGTATGGAATTACAGTGTATGAAATAAATAAATACATTTCACATTAATAAACAATACATGGTTTAATACAAAAATGATATGCTCCAGGTCGAGCAGGTGCAAATTAGGGAGATTAATGTAATGGGCTATTAACAAGTTATTGTCATTTATTTACATTTACATTTTATCAATTTAGCAGACGCTTTTAGCGACTTATAGATGGGAATAGGAATAACAAAAATGTATTAGTAATTTGTTCAATCCTATTTATTTGTTATAAATTATTTACTAATATAATAATTCATTAAGGCTGTCAATTGATAACACCTGAATGGCAACAAATCTTACTTTTACACGTGAAGGCATTCAGTTCCTTAAGGAAAGAAAAGTGTTAGGTTCAGCAATTAATTTGGTCTGCACTCATCGTGAAAAATACGTGCATATAATGACAGCTAGATGTAGTTTTCTGAAACAGTGTCTTTTTCTCGTCTCACTCACACAAAAATATCGCAATGCACAGACCTATGGTCTTGGAACAACATACGGTTGAGTAATCATGACAGAATTTTCATTGTTGGGTGAACTATCCTTTTAACTACCTGTTAAAGTATTTTTTAAAAGGTGTTTGCCAAGAACAACAATACAAATGCAAGTCAGCACATGATTGCATGTCTTGCTGGAAAACAAGTGACCGAAGAGAAGAGCTATAATATAGGTTGTGAGGATGCATATTAAGAAAAATCATTCTATCTGAATAAAACTAAAGGTGAGAATTGAGGAAAGTAGTCACCTTTGATGTATATTTAGATTAGATTATTGACAATTTTTGATGTTTTATTAATACAGTACTCCCTAATGCATGGTGCCACAAGATTTTGTAAATTTTCAAAGAGTGCCATGAATGAAAAAAGGTTGGGAAACACTCTCTACGCTCTAATTACTAATCTTTTGTCCATTGACAAATCCTCCTATTGGCAGTGGTAGCTCAGCGGTTAAGGCTCTGGGTTACTGATCAGAAGGTCAGGGGTTCAAGCCCCAGCACTGCCAAGATGCCACTGTTGGGCCCTTGAGCAAGGCCCTTGACCCTATCTGCTCCAGGGGTGCTGTATCATGGCTGACCCTGCACACTGACCCCAGCCTAGCTGGGATATGTGAAAAAGAAGAATTTCACTGTATATGTGCAAATGTATAATGTGTGATAAATAAAGAAGATTATTTATTAATTATGTTGGGCAAGCTTGTACTCCTCCACTTGCGCTCCATTTTCTGAGCTGCTCTCTTGAGAAAATGAGTGTGATCATTGTACCACAGTGTGGGGCTTTTCTCTTTAACTTTCTTTAATCGAAGGGGGCCGACACTATCTAGTATGCTAGAGAAGACTGTATCTATATTTTCTGTGAATACATCAAGTTCTTCTGAACTTTTTGGCTTACTGTGTACTTAAGACAAATCTGGGAGATTTTTAGTGAAGCTATCTTTAGTGGTTGAAAGAATAGTTCTACCTGATTGATAATGCAGCATAGATTGAGTGACATTAGCTGATCGTAGAAAACAAGAGACGAGGGAATGATCTGAGATGTCAACACTCTGCAGCAGAATTGCTATATTATCAACCTCAACTCCATTGACAGAATTAAATCTAGCGTATGATTATGGCGATGAGTTGGTCCTGTCACATTTTGTCTGACTTCAAGAGAGTTGAGGATATTGATAAATGCTAATCCCAATGTGTCATTTTCATTATCTATGTGAATGTTGAACGAATAATTAAAGCTCTATTCACAGTAACTAAAAGATCTGATAGAAAATTTGCAAATTCACCAAGGAAATCAGAATACGGCCCAGGTGATCTATATACAGTAGCAAGGGCAAAAGATGACAGAGATTTTTTATTTATATCTGACAGTATCATATTAAGCATTATTAGTTCAAAAGAATTAAACTTGTATCCTGACCTCTGATTAACACAAAAGACATCACTATAAATTGTAGGAACACCTCCTCCTTGACCCTTCAGATGAGGGGGAGTAGACTCATTTAAATTAATATATTCATCCATTTTAAGCCAGGTTTCAGTCAAACAGCACATCCAAACTATGATCTGTAATAATTTCATTTACAATTAGTGCTTTGGTAGAAAGAGCTCTAATGTTTAGTAGCCCTACCTTTATAAGATGTTCATCTGAATTATTTTGGGTTATTTTCTAGTTTGACATCAATCACATTTTTTTCTAAATTATTTAGTGAGGGGTTTGTGATTGGTAGTTCAGAGAA
Source organism: Myxocyprinus asiaticus (assembly GCF_019703515.2). NCBI lineage: Eukaryota > Metazoa > Chordata > Actinopteri > Cypriniformes > Catostomidae > Myxocyprinus > Myxocyprinus asiaticus. The sequence goes on along the minus strand of NC_059351.1, from coordinate 1,191,929 downwards.
CAGACACAGTCTCTACAGTATATGATATTTAGGTGATACAGTCTCAATGTGTTGTAGTTTATGTGATCTGTGTGATGTTTCAAGGCAGCTAACAGGTGGATGGTTAAGCCATTCTGTCTGCTTCCTGACCTGGGCCCCAGTTAGTCAAATACTATTACTATTAAGACTATGAGCCAAATTACTAGAGAGGAGAGCGGCACCTTCCCTGGAGGGATGGAGTCCGTCTCACTTGAGCAGGTCAGGTCTACCCTAAAACTTTTTTCACATCAATTTACACTCCATACCCCATAATGACAAAGCAAAAACCAGATTTGTGATAACTTTGCAAATTTATTAAAAAGAAAAACAAACCTAAAAATGAAATATCACATTGACATAAGTATTCAGACCCTTTGCTATGACACTTTAAATTTAGCTCAGGTGCATCCCATTTCTCTGGATCATCTTTGAGATGTTTCTACACTTTGATTGGAGTCCACCTGTGGCAAATTCAATTGATTGGAAATGATTTGGAAAGGCACACACCTGTCTATACAAGATCACACAGCTGAAAATGCATATCAGAGCAAAAACCAAGCCATGAGGTCAAAGGAACTGCCTGCAGAGCTCAGAGACAGGATTGTGTCAAGGCACAGATCTGGGGAAGGCTACAAAAACATTTCAGCTGCATTGAAGGATCCCAAGAGCACAGTGACCTCCAAAATTCTGAAATGGAAGAAGTTTGGAACAACCAGGACTCTTCCTAGAGCTGGCCACCCGGCCAAACTGAGCAATCGGGGGAGAAGGGCTTTGATAAGAGAGGTGACCAAGAACCCGATGGTCACTCTGGTTGAGCTCCAGAGATCATGTGTGGAGATGGGAGAAACTTGCAGAAGGACAACCATCACAGCAACACTCCACCGATCTGGGCTTTATGGCAGAGTGGCTAGAATGAAGCCTCTCCTCAGTGCAAGACACATGAAAGCCCACATAGAATTTGCAAAAAAGCACTAAAGGACTCTCAGACTGTGAGAAACAAGATTCTCTGGTCTGATGAAATGAAGATTGAACTGTTTGGCCTCAATTCCAAGCGTCACGTCTGGAGGAAACCAGGCACCGCTCATCACCTGCACAATACCGTCCCAACGGTGAAGCATGGTGGTGGTAGCATGGTGGTTGAAGAAAAGCTGAACGCAGCAAAATACAGAGATATCCTTAATATAAACCTGGTCCAGAGCACTCAGGACCTCAGACTGGGCCGAAGGTTCACCTTCCAACAGGACAATGACCTTAAGCACACAGCCAAGACAACGCGAGAATGGCTGAAAATGGCTGTCCACCGACAGTCCCCATCCAACCTGACAGAGCTTGAGAGGATCTGCAGAGAAGAATGGCAGACAATCCCCAAATCCAGGTGTGCAAAGCTGGTCGCATCATACCCAAAATGATTTGAGGCTGTAATCGCTGCCAAAGGTGCTTCAACTAAGTACTGAGTTAACGGTCTGAATACTGTCAATGCGATATTTCAGTTTATCAAAAATCAGTTTTTTGCTTTGTCATTATGGGATATGGAGTGTAGGTTGATGTGAAAAAAAAATAATAATTAAAAGCATTGTAGCATAAGGCTGCAATATAACAAAATGTGAAAAAAAAGCCGAAAGGGTCTGAATACTTTATTAATGCACTGTAGTTTCTGCAAGTTCACACACCTCTTATAGTTATCTTTAGTGATCTCTGACTAGCAAAACTGGACATTGTTAGTGCCCACATGAATAACAATCTTAGAAAATCTATGTTTAGCATTAGCCAGCACTTGTAAATTTGATCTGATGGCAGACGCTCTGGTACCGGGCAAGCATTTTACAATGGTGGCTGGAGTATCTATTTCCACATGCCTTACAATCTAATCACCTATAACCAGGGCATTTTCAACCCAGCGCTGGGCATGCATTCTCAAGGCCCGGCCACGCCCTCCTCCTTGTCACAGATATCTACCGGCTTCTCTTTGTCACTGACCTCAACTACCGTTCGGATGCGTGTCTCTAACTCATTATTAATCTTCTCTGTCAGCCTCACTGTTGAAGGATGAAGCTATAGTAAACATGTGGCATGCAGTGCAATTGGTGATAACGTGTGCTGACTTACTGCAATTTTTTGTTGTGGTGGTGGTTCCAGCGGGGATTTAAGATAGATGCAAAAATCCATTTAAAATGCAGAGGAGAAAACAGATGCATGCAGCTGAATCATGATAAAGGGGGAAAAAAGCAGAAAATAGGATACACACTGTAAAATAGAAGAGATTAAAGATTAAAATGGTGAAAACAGAAAAATAAACAATGCTAAGTAGACAACAAACACAAACTCAAGCTACATGCCAGCAGCAACAAGACCAGTCGTTTTCTTCTTCTGGGGGGTAGTTTTCAACGTTCTCTTTCATGTGGTCATCACCCCCTCAGATAAATAAAAAAGGATTACAATTATATTGTATATAAATAAATATAAATAATATTGTATATGTGGAAAGTCTTATGATACTTTTTTTTTTCCTTTGCAAGCCTATGATTCAGGCTCTGTTTGCACTATGTCCCTGCAAAAAGTGTTAGTTCATTCCACTAGATGTCAGCAAGAAAAAAGAAATTTTCAAGTATCACCTTCCATTGCAACACAGATCTGAAATGCAGGTGGCACTCTAATGCAGCTGAGTACTTGCCATGTGCTCTTCCATAGGCATTCAGTCTATTTTTTAGAACATATTTTGTTGATGATTTCTTCATAAAACTTTTTCTGCTGAACTGTATATTTGTTCTTGACATCTGAGACATAACATTGGATTATTTACTCAAGCAAGCACACAGACAAATAGAAAATGGCTAATTTTTGAAGAGAGCAGCCTAAAGTCAGAGCTAATATAGAGTTTGTTGCCACAAGCGCTGTTGAAAAAGAGAGTTGCGACACTGCCATAGACTTCTGTTGTAATCGGAAAATGCGGAAGTGATGCGTGTCGTGGGGCAACCGATAGTTCCAAACACTGAATAGTTCCAGCACTGAACCCCATTCATTTTAATGTTTCTCAAGCACACTCGCTGGTAACTTGATGAAATGACTGCATTTTATGACATTTTAACACATTAGCTGACCTCGCATGAATCTAGTCAATAGTGGTATTTTATGTAGCCAGCTCTAGTTAATGTTTATCGTTAGATAATAGCTAGTTAGATTCTAATTGCAGTTAGCTAACGTGAGCAATGCTTCACTAGCTACCATAACCAAATGTCAGTTGGCCTACATTTACCTCAAATTAATTGCGGTTATTGGCGTTCGTTAACATACAAACTTTATCTTTTGTGATTCGATTTGTTGTTAAAGTTAGCAACACTTAGTACAAGACCATACCGTATTAGTACACTGAATTTCAATGAATCGTAGCTAGCTCAACTAGATAGCATGTCTAGCTTGTATCTAGCAAGGTTGTTCCTTGGTTAATTCAGTCATTACAGACATCGTTTATTAGACAGTGCTTCAGAGTTGAATCAATGCCTCCAAACAACAAAAACTGAACATTATAACCTTCAGGAATGTAGGATTTACTGCAGGACTGTTAGACTGTATTAGTTTTAGCTCGGTGTACCTAATAAACTGGCAGCTGTATATATGCTTATAGGCTTCGTAGAAATACCAAAATTGTATATTGTAAGAGTAGTGGAGTGCAAATAGAATATAGAATAAATAAATAAATAAATAAATAATATATAATAGTAAGAGGTATTTTCTTATAGACGCTGTCGTTTTATTTATTAATTTCACTCATTAATTTCAGCCTAATCACTTTCCAGAAATTGCGTAAAAGTGTCCCATATTTGACTGAATTTATTTAATTTCCCTCTGACCAAATAGGTTAATTTTTCCAAAGCAAGGCAGATCAATCTATAAAAGTTAGATGTTATGAATACTACTTCGGTTTCCAGAGAAGGGGTGCCAGTGAACCCCTCCCTTCCTTACATTAGTTCTAGGGTGAGTTTTCCCCTATTTCTGACTGTAAATCCACATTTTAAAGCTGATATTTAAAAAAGTTTCTTCCCTGACCCCTGATGAGTTGCACCCCTGATAATGAGTTGTTTCTGTGTTGTTATTTTTGTTATTAGGGAGATTGCTTGTCACCAGGCACGTCCACATGGTGTTGCCTAGCAGTGTTCACGAGTAGAGGGAACCGCTGAAATGTTGCCAGGGATTAACCCCTGATTCCTGATGGTGAGGAACACACCCCATATCCACAATGTCTGAACCGAGAAGTATAGGTGTTGGGCTAGCCTACAGCTGTAAGGTTGGTTTGGGATGTATACAGATTGGTCGAATATATTTGGACAATGACACAATTTTTGGTTATTTTGGTTCTGTCCTTCAGCACACTGGATTTGAAATTAAATAATGATTTAGGAGTTTAAAATGCAGACTTTCAGCTTTAGTATGAGGGTATTATTTGGTCTTCAAAATCAAAGAATCTGCAACCAAGTACTAAATATGATCATTTTATTTAGGTTTATGGGAACTTGTGCAATAACTTTTGGTCCTCTGAAATTGGCAGTCTGTCAATTGGCTGTAATTACTACATGATTCACTTGATACATCTGAAAATACCCTCAAATTTAAGCTGAGAGTTTGCACTTGAAGTCCATAGTCATTATTTAATTTCAGATTCAATGTACTGGACAGAAATCATGCCAATGTCCAAATACATATGGACCTAACTGTAGGTGTGTACTCTCACTTTTGTAATCTCTACCTCATTAAAATCTTTGGGAAACACTGCGTTCGATGTGTATTTAATCTATGTGCTTCAGTGTATTAACCTTAACACAGTTTCATCTTTCTTTACTACTCCCAGTTCTCTCCAGCAGCAACAGGATCAACTCGACTCAAGACCCGGTCTCTTCTGGGGCCTATGACATGGTCTGCTTCCAGTGGTGGAATGTAACTAAGTATATTTACTCAAGTACTGTACTTAAGTACAAATTTGAGGTACTTGTACTTTACTTGAGTATTTCCATTTAATGCAACTTTATACTTTTACTCCACTACATCTCAGAGTCAAATATTGTACTTTTTACTCCACTACATTTGTCTGACAGCTTTAGTTACTACAGTAGTTACTTTTCAGTTGACAGTTTTTCATACCCTTCCTTTCCAGTGAAAACCGTATCTCCAAATGTGGTGATTTTGAATGTTTGTGATAAACTCAAAGATTAAGTGTTCCTTTATGGGTTGAGAAAATTCTCCTATTCTTAAGCTAAATAAACTATTTAAAACCCCCTTGGATTAGCTAGAAAATGCATTGTGACAAAGATGAAAACAGGGCTGTTTTTCTGATATCATGAAAAGTTGACTTTTTGATACGTGGTTCTCACAGGACAGTGATGCTACAAACATATGATGATAGAATTTGATGCACTGCTATAGATTAAACTACCCAACAGTATATAAAGTAGTTAAAATTAGCTCAACCTTAAACATCTACTGCAGTAAAATGCAACATACACATTTATGCAGCAGTAATATTAATCCAAAAACATCATATATAATAGTAAAACATTTTTCTGCAAAGTACTTTTACTTTTGGTACTTTTAGTAAATTTTGCTGATAATACATACATAATTTTACTTAAGTAAGGTTTTGAATGCAGTACTTTTACTTGTAGTGGAGTATTTTCACAGTGTGGTATTAGTACATTAGTACTTAAGTAAAACATCTGAATACATCTTCCACCACTGTCTGCTTCTGGCAGTGGAATGCCCTCACCCAAAAATTCAAGTAACTGTGGCATTACATGTGTCGTGGAGTTTGAATGTTTTTGCTATCATTGTATAGATAAGAGTTTGACACTGTGGTTCTTGCATGTGTGTCTGGAGATGTTTTATGCAGTCATCATCCAGTGAATTTTACTGAGCGCACCTGGCCAGGTATCCAGATCTCCTTTTCGTCCTACTGTAGCGGTGAAAGAAAGAATGCACTGGCTATTTTGAACACTTTTATTCCTATCCTGGCCTGCTTTCTGCCAGCTTTCTCTCCCTGTAGGATGTCGAATGAGTTTCTATGAAGACTGCCCATTCAAGGAAAAACTTTTCTACCCTCTCCCTGGATATATTATATAATAAAATGTTTTGTTGAATGCAATTGGTTGCCAAACTTCTTTCTTGGGTTAAACTGAGCAGCTGCTTGCATTCATTGATATTCACTTGTTGTGCATGCTTATGTGAATGTCTTAACATAAGATAACATTAGGATGTGAGTAATTATGACCATAGAAGCATGAGAAAAATATTAATACATACATACTGTAAATGTATTCTACGTTATGGGAGCTATCCCCCCTCCCTCCAAAACTAAACAGAAAAATGGATTAATGCTGTCTCTCCATCACTCCCCAGAAAAAATGCTACTATAAATGTAGTCAGCTTAGAATAGCATTGATTGGAGCAGACATGAGGTGTTTATCTTTATTGTCTTACAGAGATAATACTGTATTTCACTCTGTATTTTTTTATTTTATTTTTTTTGATAATTCAAACTGTGTTGTTATCGCAAAAAAGTAAACTAGTTGCCAAGTTTGCATAGTTGCATTCCTGAGAGCTTTCATTTGATAGTATATGACTTAGTAATGCTATTAGTAAAACTTTTATATTCAGATTCAAATTGCTTCCTCATTAACACACGTTGGTGCTCATTACTGATGCAGAGGATTTCAGGTGTCATCTTGTTAATTAAAATAACAAACTTTTGTTAAAAGTTCAGATTAAGTTTTAAAATGGTATCACATATGATTATTTATATATAGAGGAACCTTTACATTTTAAGCGTTAACATATTACACACTGCTAGACCTGTCCACAGGACCGGCTGGTGGGTCCGCAGAGTTTAAGGGGAGCTCTCTAATGTTTTGTTTGGAAAGCGTTCCTGTACTGTTTTGTTTTAAGACTCGTGACGAGCTGCAGTAAATAGCATTTAGAAGAATTTGTGAGAACAGTTGACTTTTGCACTCATCTTTATCACTCTATAAATACACATGTAAACATTTACATACCTGCCATGCTCAGTTGTGCCCATTCATTCCCTTTTCCACACCTTTACTCCATCCGCAGAATATTCAAAGCTCAATTTACCCAAACACCCATCTACCCATAAACCTGTTTCAACCCCCATCTTCCCCCTCCCTTACACACATTATAAATTGCTTGGGATTTCAGTCTCTTTAAAGCTTAAGCATCTGGGAGCCACTCTCCTCTCCGTGTGACATTTTAATATTCCAGGGGAAGATGGGGCTGACTTTTCCCCCCTGTATTTTCCTCACCTTTTTTATTCCCAGTGATGGTTTGCATTACAAATAGACACAATAAATATAGTATATGCTTGTATTAGAAAAAGAGAAATACATGAAACATATGCATATTAACTGCATGTTTAACTGTACAAGTGTGAAAATAATATAAAACAAATACAAAATTTAACCCTTTGCACCATCAAAGTACATTTTGTCACACTTTTTCATTTCCTTTATTTTAACACATAAAAGCATCACTACAACAATATACAAATTCATAGTTATCTTTAAAACGAACACATTTACACATGCAACATTAGGGTAAAGACAATGAGAAATTTATTGGATAATTCTTTTTGGAATGTGTAGTTTACTGCATTGTGAGAATTAAAAAAGGATGTTCACAAATCTTACTGCTATGTTCACAAATTTTAATTTCTGGTTGTCTTCCTACCTTTCGACAGCTTTTTAAATGGGTTCAACCAACACTAAAAAGAATGCAATTGAACTTTGAGAGACTTGACACAGGAAATCAATTACAAAACATCACATTAATCACAGAGGACACAATGTGTCCTCTTGAACTTGTCAGTTTAAGTGAAAAGAGGTATTCTGAAGATCATTCCATACAAAGCTGGAATATGATGGCAGAGACCAATTACCTTCACTATTATTGCTCCAGATCTAAAAACTGTGTTGTGTTGCAAAAAAAAAAAAACTAAAAAAAAAGAAAGAAAATATATACAGTATATGATCCCATTGGCCACTGTTGACATTATTTTCTCCTGTTTGTAATGATTGTCTACACAGTCCTTTACATAACAATGGCTGCAACTTACTCAGCCTTAACACTGAAATACATTGATAGACAGTGAAAAATATACATTTTGATACTGCCAAACGGTACAATAGTAATTACACAGGAAATGAAATTACAGAGTTTGTCATCATCTCTGATGCTCTGTCATCTGCAGCCAGGTTGTGGTTTTGGGTCTTTGAAGCACTGCAAGTTCCTTTTGTGGTAAGTCTATGACATCACTATACATGAAATGACTAGGTTTGGAGCACTAAAAGAACCATCGAAATGCTTCCCCGTTGTTAACAGGTGTTCTCTGGAGAAAACACAAAAAAGACAGAGTAAAAAATAAAATAATTATATATGGGGGAAGTGGTATCATAAAAAGGGGTTTATAGAAGACTGTCCCGTTCTCAAATCTCATTCACTTTCATATGTTAAAAAAATGTGACAATATATGCAAGAACCAATGTGTGCAGTTTCTTTTCCTCCGCCTTTTCATCCTTAATCCTTTTACTTTCCCTGGCACTGCAGCACTTCCTGTGCGCACAGCTCTCGACGGCCTGAGGCGTTTATACTTATGTGGGTACCAGCAGTGCTGGGTATTCATGTATTACATGTAATCTGGATTACATAATCAGATTACAAAAATCAAGAATTTGTAACAAGATTAAATCACATTTTAAAATAATTGTAATCAGATTACAGTTACCTTTTATGGGTTGCATGATTATATATTAATCAGATAACTGCAGTAAATTGTTCATAATTTATTGATTCCCCTAATTCTTTTTTTAAATCTTAAACTAAACACTGCGGATGTGTAGCTTTGAAACACTATATCTCTATTTGGATGGCAATTATTTAACATGGGGACGTGCGGTAATTCCAGCAGGGGGGTAGTCAGTGATTTTATTGATGTCCCAATCTGAAATGTCGGTGTTTTTCTCCCACCTCCCGCAAGAAAATTCCCGGCCATATTTCCTACTGTTTTTATTTAATTACCGTCTGAATCCACATCTTTATAATCCAAAAGTCATCTTGGAAATCTTTTGACCACTGCTAAGTGGCATACGAAAGTTGAAGGATTGTGTAACAGAAATTTTTGAAATAATTCACAATAATATAATAACGTCGCCGCTCCACCACAGTAAGTAGTTACTCTTATGGCCGTGACACACCAAACCGACGTCAAAGGACTAGCTGTGGGGTCGGCTCACGTCGCCTGTGTCTGGGTCAAAATGTTGCTCTTGAACACACCGCAAAGACGACACCCGACGGCCAACTAGCATGTCCGTTCTGCGCCTGCATGAGAGGAAATAACTTTCCATACCAGCAGGTGGCAGTAGTCTGTATTCGTTACTCAAAACGGGAAACCGGAAGAGCTAGTGACTGCTGGGATACAAAACATAAACAAAGCAGCGCTTGCTTACCATTTTCACACAAATCCCGCTCACCACAGACAGATTTGTGATATATCGGAAATGTCTGATAAGTTGCAAATGGCACTGGCGTTTGAAAATATTTGAGTATTGGAATGAGAAATGCGAAGGAATGAGAAGAGCGTTCTGTGTGTTCCCTCTTGACTTCGTCGTTTGCTTGCTTCGTCACTTCCGTTTTTCTTCTTGTGCACTGGTTCGCTAAGCTGAACAGCCAATCAGAATGATCCGACTCACCGACGAGCTCCGCCGGTGATTCAACATGCTCAATCGGCCGAAAAAAAGCAGACGGGGACCGACTTCAGCCAACGGTGCGGAACACACCGCAAAAACTAGCCTGACAGACACTCACCGACGGCCCGACATTGGCCGACGGCCGACCGAGAGCCAGATCACGTAAACTTTTGAAATGGTCCATTATTATGGCAGCAAATTTTAATATATAACATTTTAATGTAAAAACGTTTAGTATATACATTTATACATACGACTTGCATGACTACTCGTTATACGGGTCGACTAGTCCCAGAAAAGTTGCCGGGTCAAAAGGTTTAATTTCCACCGCCACTTTTTAAACACTTTTACAGATAATTCTAAATGATGTCTGTCATTTTGATAGATAAAACATAAGAAAACAATTGTAACCATAGCTCCTCAAATTTCATTTTAACTATCTTTACTGTCCTTGATATGTGCGGCTTCTATATCTCGTTGCATGCGCAAGGAGAGAGCACGCAACTGAAGTGATGTGGATGAGACAGAAACATGCGTACCCCCATTGACAGATTTATTAACTTGTGTTGATAAACAGTCTTGTACCTAAAGTTTTGCTCTTCGCAAGAATTTTGGCTTGTGTTGTATGTGAAAAATGTACTTTTACAGCGCGGTTCCTTCATGCATAATTCCAAACATATTTAAACGCAAATCCAGAGGACACAGTTTGTGGATTGATGAATTTCCATATAACAAGTGCAGCTGTATTCATGTGACTGACAAATAGTCTCACTCGTCCCCCGTGATTTAATTGTCATCCGAACGCATGAGTTTTATCACAGAGACATGAAAATGTACTTTTACAGACGTCACCCTGAGAAACTATTGCCGTCTGAATAGGGCTTATGCCTACATCATATACAGTGACCATTAGTAATTAATAAAAAATAAAAACCTAGAAGACAACAGCTTACAAAAACATCATCTTCTGACGCCTTGTCCTGGTGCAACACAATAAGATTCCAGAGGCAAGCAGTCTGTCAGTCCACACTGCGATATTCAAACTTTAAACATTAAAATGATGATAAATGACAAATAAATCCGAAATCAGAACAGTCAGACAGAAAAGCCTGTTTATTAACTGTAAATCATTTTCTGCTGTGGACATACACATTCTACGGCAAACTTCGAGAGGCTAAATACAAAAATCATTTATATACACAGGGCAAAGTTACTCTATGAATCGCATCAAAAATCAGGCTGGTACCATTGTTTATCTTCACGCAGTACTCCTGTTGTTATTTCGCCGATCCCCACGTGACAGTGAAGCAGAGAGAAAAGGTAGGGGTGTTTGACTTGAACTGCATTTCGATTTGCTGATCGGTGAGATTTGCCGGTTGCAGTCGGGGGAGGAGTTGAAAAGAGAGCCATCAAGCCGGACACTTTTGCGCTTCCCGCCACTTCCGGCAAGATGGCGAGCTAGGTGTTTCACTCAGCTCTGGCAGATTTTTATATTATTTGTGTGGATCTGCAGTTTTCTCATCTACAACACACAGAAATTAAGTAGCTAACTGAAAAAGTTAGTATTGCTCCTTTTTTTGCCAATTTAATTAAAGTGTTATTAGTTCAATCGAACAAGACGCACTCAGTGAACAGAGTCCAACATGTATCCACAGATGTGGATCATAATACCTATGTCTTGTCCCCAGCGAACATGCAGGAAACTTAAAATTCCAGCACAGACATTTCCACTCATTTTCCCCCACAAGGGAATGGGAAAAAACACAGACAGACAGACAGAACAAAACAAAACTTGAGCTGATCAGACTGGGGTCTTAACAAATTAACCCTGCAGACTGGCATTATGTAGCTTTTTCATTTTATTTATTGAAATTTGGCACCTTATATACCATTGGCTTATTGTCACTGTAAAAATAAATACTAATACCGTAAAACTGGTGTCACACTAGCCAAATTTTCCAGTGATTTTCAGGTGTGAGCTTCATTAACATCACCAGCTGGTCGGTGAGAGATGGAGTACGAATTAGCGTCTGCCAGCGGGAGGTTTTTTATGTTTTTTGCCAAATTTGGAATGAACAATTCCCAATGCGCTCTAAGTCCTCATGGTGGCGTAGTGACTTGCCTCAATCCGGGTGACGGAGGACGAATCTCATTTGCCTCCGTGAAACGTCAATCGCCAGCAGGAGGTCATTAATCACTTGACCGCCGGGACTCCCTGCTGAGTTAATGGTTCCAGCAACAGGAAAAAAGGATCCAACATGACAGAAAAAATCATTCTGTCACCGGGGCGGGCTTTTGTGTTCACTTCAAGTGACCACTGAGCTTCTTCTTTTACTGAAGAACTGACAAGACGTCAGCTGATCTAAACATTTCTATCGCACTCAGCTGCATATCATCACAAACGCTGACTGTAATCTATAAAGATTCTGTCACCTCGAGAGTACACATTCGCAGTTAATAAGACTCTGTGTTGTCAGTAAAGGGTTAAACTTTCGACATACAGAGTCGTGTGACAAAACGGAGTTTGTCTTTGAGAGAAACGCCAACAAAACTACATCTGGTAAAAACCTAATTACATTTTTGCATTGAAACCTGATTCAGAATGATTTATGCTAATTCCTGATTGGTAAAATGCTTCAGCACTGGCTATCACTTGTTTGTTTGAAAGTGCAAGATTTTATTGCCAAAGAAGAAAAATAAAAACATTGTACCACAAAAGTCAAATTGTCAAATTTTTATTTGAATAGTTTTTTTTTTATTTGTGCTCTTCCCAATACACATTGATCCAAAGCAGCTTTATAGAAAATCAGCTGTCATGTCTGTAACATCTCAGAAACATGAATAAGCAACACTTTATTATTACATAATAAACTATTTGATGAAAAAAAATCAGACTCTCTTTAGCTTAGTATTATTTAAAATTTAAAACAACTTAAAAACACAACTTAGTCCCGCTGTCCTCATATGTGGACATACATTTTTAGGAAAACTATTCACTCCAGAATTATTATTTTTTGTGCATGTTTATTAGCTGCTACTAGTTACAAATCAAAAAGACAAATGGAAAATGCACACCGCAGTCATGCAGGGGTCTCAGGAGGATAATATCAGCTAGTAGAAAGCATAATTCTTCATATCTGTAATTGCATTTTCACTAGTAGAATTTCACAATTGTGTGTCATCCACTCCTATTCAAAACACAATTAAAGATATCTATCATTAATTTCGTAGTAATTGAATCGTTATATCAATTACATTGTTACCCGGCCAGATAAAATCTGTGCTGGCAGAACTCTTGATGAAACATGCATAAAACTCTGCGATTTTCACATTGGGACATCTGCCATTCATAAATGTTCTACACATTGCCCACCCTTTGCATGTTTCTTTTTTTTTTAATATTTTGGCTAATTTCTTGATGCTTTCAGCTACCAAGAAGATTATAGTACTCTCAGCTCCATTTACCACATTTTACTGTTTAAATATCTCCCGCAGAATTTTCGAAAAAATGCGAAAGAAGTCTGCAGATTCAGTACGGGCCTGATACATTCCTGATATCAACAACTGAATTAGCACTAGAGAAAATGCTCATTTGTGATATCTGTGATTTGGTTTTCACTAGCAGCAATGTTAATTTCAGATGATGTCCTGTGGGTTGTGGAGGGCACAATGATGATATCCGCAGTAAACAAAAACAGATGTCCAATGATTGAATGAAAAGAACAAGAGAGGGACAAAAAATTATTAATTTGCATAGAGTGATTGTCTTCTTACAAATATATTGTATAACTACCAGCCATGAAATTACTAGTTATCCCAGTGTTGAGATTTTTCTAGTAGCGGAAAAAGACCCGTTTTTTTAACGGAGAAAATGTCTTAGGAAAAATACAGAAATAGGTTGTGGCCTAGAGAAGAAACAAATATTTCTCTAGATCCATATACTTCCCCATTGATCAGTCCCTAGTGGAAATGGGGCTTGCAATATACAATAATGACCCTGATGCGCGTGGCCGGCATGTCTCCGTTTTGTTAAGTCTCGCAATATTGATCTGGTTGAGGCTTCTTGAGTGCTGCACAGATTCACTTCTAGCCGTCTCTCCTCGCCTCACTGCTGTGACCAGGCACAAAGAGAGCTCAATTAGCACACCTCGACAACAGCTCTCTCCCGCCTGCGCACTCAATCAAAATCACTCCATCAAACCACCCAGAGAGAGGAGGGGGAGGGAATAGGCGATGGAGGTGGCAGTGTTATGATGGGCACATGCAAGTAACTTTCAGGTTTCAACTAAAACAAAAGATACCAGGGCAAATTCAGATGGCCGACAGGGCATAAATGCGTATCGGCTTGCATTCAATGCTTAGCCTGTCTCAGGAATACAAGGACAGCACAAGTGACCATGATCTAAAAATCTGAACTATACTGTAAAAAGTGGCAATCGAATTAATCACATTTATCAATATTTGCTTTGTGCTTCTGCTTTTGCATTTGTGGTTTGTTGCCTGTTGGCTACAGCTAGAGTTGCGCTTAGTGCCCCCTGCTGATTGCTACAGATCAATATGTAAGTTCTTTTTTTTTAACTATAAATTCTCCTCCCTGCCCAGTAGGGGGCGATATGCACAAACAAATGTGAATAACCAAAAACAGAAGAAGAAGAATGTGAAAGTTGAAGTGGATATTGACTGAGCAGGGAGCATTTTTAATTTAATTTACAGTAATAATAAAAAAAATATTGATCTGTTTCTCACCCACGCCTAACATATTGTGTCCGAAGACATGGATTTAGGGTGTGTTCACACTTGTAGTTCAGTTCTCTTGGTTCTCTTGGTCTGGACCAAAAAAGAAAATGATACATTAAGTCCTGGTTTGCTTAGTGTTCACACTGACATTTTTAACACCGAACCTAAAGATATGAAACAAAGGGCATCAGGAAAAAGTCACAACCTGATTGGACAGCTTTTATGACGTATATTTTACGACGGAACTTGCCGAACATCCAAAACAATGCTGACTGCTGGGCTAAATGTGCTCGTTGAACCCACTTTCCCTTAACCTATCAATTAACTTTTTGAACACTTGAGCATTTGTGTGTGTTTTTTCCTGTATACTGGAAATATGCTTGTCGGACCAAATGTTAATAAGGAACTTTACCTCCTCATTGCTCCATGTTTGCCCTCTGCTCATTTTGTTTTGCATATACCGCTGTTACCGCTCTATGTTATCAAATCACGTGATTTTTAGGGTCGCATCTTATGACATCACCTCCTGTTTTTGGTCCGTTTAGACGTCTTTGGTCCATGCTGCGTTCATATATCAGTCAAACCGCACCAGAGTTCGTTTGGAAGCGGACCGAGACCCAATATTCAGCGGGTCTCGGTCCGCTTGTTTGGTGCGCACCAAGGTTTGGATGGCAGCGTTCACACTTGTTCAAATGAACCGCACTAACAGAGCAATCACACCAGAGTTCGTTTTAATCGAACCAAACCTGCCAAGTGTGAACACACCCTTAAACGCCAGAGTCGTCTGGAGTACTTTTATGCTGCATTTATGTGCTTTTTGGAACTTCTAATCACCATTCACTTGCATTGTATGGACCTACAGAGCTGAAATATTCTTCTAAAAATCTTCATTTGTGTTCTGCAGAAGAAAGAAAGTCATACACATCTGGGATGGCATGAGAGTGAGTAAATGATGAGAGAATTTACATTTTTGAGTGAACTATCCCTTTAAATTGCTGCAATTGTAGGAACATTCCTTAATAAGGAATTTAGGCATGCCAGGGGGCATGAATAACTGTGCAATTTTTTTATGAGTTAGTTTTTCTATAATTAATCACACTAAATTAACACATTAAATTGACAGCCTTAATTTTAAATTGAACAAATTTGATTTAAAAATTTTTTTTTACTGTGTAACTAGGGAAGTCAGATCAGATATCAGAAGTCCAGAATCACATAATAACAGAGCTTCTTTGTTATCCAAGTCATACAGTATATTATTTAAACATTAAAATGATGATAAATATAAAAATATTATTTTTATTATGAATAAACTCGTCCAGCTCGTCCATCTGTTCTACTCTACATAATATTTTGTTGCCTGATTTGAAGAATGAAAAATTCTAGGAGCAGGTGATAGACAGAACAGCATTGATAATATATTACTATATCAGCCATCATATTAATGTATGCTCATAAAATAAAAATAATCATCAGTTATCTGTATGTGCAAAAATGTATATATCAATGCGTACCTAGTCCTACCAAACACCTTCAAATCATCAGCATGAATGTATTTATCTGATTAAGATGCACCGAGTAAAGAATACAATTTTATCTCCTTCTTACAAATTATGACACCTCAAAATCAAAATCAGACAGGATGAATGAGAGAGAGTTGTGGATATGGTGGTCGTCCTAACAACCACTGACATTGATTGTGGATGGCAGGTGCAGTTAATGACAGGGGCCATGCATGTCCTTCTCTGATTGAGGTAAAAATGAGTAGAAGAAAAGAGGGAAAATGAGTGAGAAAGAGTGCTGACTCATAATCAAACCCTAATCAAATCACAAAACACACACAGTTATATGCACTCAAAGACACACTCACACACACACACACACACACACATCCTATCCAATCCCATCCCTTCTCCCCCACCCCCAGCAGCCCTGATACGGCGATTCGTGGAGACCACAGATAAACCGCTCAAGACCATGAAGATGATAATGGCAGATGCTGCAGAGCCTCAAATTCAATCAGCACTGGGCCGTAAACGTGGCTGAGTTTAAGAGTGAAACATGCCCTCTGCCAAGCGGTAAAGACACAAAATCACTAGTAAACAAATGTTCTCCATGTATCATGAAAATTCACCATAATTCACCACTCCAAAAATACCATTTGTAAGTTCTCCAAAGTACTATAACTATTACAGCTATTGTTACAACAACAAAACTGTGGTGTCTTGGCATTAGCCACCACTGTTGTCAAAAAAATGAAACAAGAATGAAACAAAACAACGGGAAGATTCTGAATACTTCTTACATCGTTTGAATGAGGTACCATATATATATATATATATATATATATATATATATATATATATATACAGTACTGTATGTATAATTTTACAGTAAAGTTTAAGAAACAGAATGCAACAGAGATAAAGAACGAGAAGGGGGAAGGGTTCAGTGACAGTGGCTGAGACCCTCATCCCTTCATGCGATGAATCAGTCCAGTGTGCTGATGTGCTCCAGAATGCTCATTATAACGCACACCCCATACGTTGCCCTGACACATCCATTATTTATTAACGTATGCACTGGGAACCAGGCCACCATTCATGACTGCAATCCTTTGGAGGCAAACTTGACAGGTTCTTTCTGAAATAAATATATAATCCTTCACATTCTTTCTTTCTTTTTGGCTCATCCTCCTAACGCAAGAATAGCTCATGTCCTCAGACTGATTCAGCCGCTGAACCTGTAAACATGTTTCACATACGTTCATTGCTCCAAAGCGAAAACTTCATAATGGCAATAGTTTGATATATATCAGCCAGGCCAATTAATTTACTGAAAATTTTCCCAGTCTGATATTAACGGCATGGTCATTTAAAAGAAGCGTAAACTCAGCTTTGTCAATGGATTATGCACATTTTCTGTTTTTAAATATTTTGAGTGTTAACAACAAGCATATAGGGATAGTTCACCCAAAAACGAAAATTCTCTCAAGTGCAAGTGAATGCTGACCAGAACTTTGAAGCTCCAAAAAGCACATAAAGGCAGCGTAAAATTAATCCATAAGACTCCAGTGGTTTAATCCATGTCTTCAGAAGTGATATGATAGGTGTGGGTGAGAAACAGATCAATATTTAATCATAAATGTTTTATCATAAATTCTTCTCCCTGCCCAGTAGGGGGCGATATGCACGAAGAATGTGAATCACCAAAAACAGAAGGAGAAAGTGAAAGTGAAGGAAAAAGGATCTCACATTGATCTGTTTCTCACCCACACCAATCATATCACTTCTGAAGACATGGATTAAACCACTGGAGTTTTATGAATTACTTTTATGATGCCCTTATGTGATTTTTGGAGCTTCAAAATGTTGGCACCCATTGACTTGCATTGTCTGAACCTACAGAGCTGAAATATTCTTCTGAAAATCTTCATCTGTGTTCTGCAAAAGAAAGAAAGTCATACACATCTGGGATGGCATGAGGGTGAGTAAATGATGAGAGAATTTTCATTTTTGGGTGAACTATCCCTTTAAATTAATTTCAGCAATTTTGTGTACATCTCACCTGTAATAATTAAACTTTATTATACAATATTGCCAAAAGTATTCGCTCACCCATCCAAATAATTGAATTCAGGTGTTCCAATCACTTCCATGGCCA
Organism: Myxocyprinus asiaticus; assembly: GCF_019703515.2. NCBI lineage: Eukaryota > Metazoa > Chordata > Actinopteri > Cypriniformes > Catostomidae > Myxocyprinus > Myxocyprinus asiaticus. Next base: position 1,173,768 of record NC_059351.1, on the reverse strand, counting down.
CAGGTGTATAAAATGAAGCACCTAGGCATGCAGACTGCTTCTACAAACATTTGTGAAAGAATGGGCCGCTCTCAGGAGCTCAGTGAATTCCAGCGTGGTACTGTGATAGGATGCCACCTGTGCAACAAGTCCAGTCGTGAAATTTCCTCACTACTAAATATTACACAGTCAACTGTCAGTGGTATTATAACAAAGTGGAAGCGATTGGGAATGACAGCAACTCAGCCACGAAGTGGTAGGCCACGTAAAATGACAGAGCGGGGTCAGCGGATGCTGAGGCGCATAGTGCGCAGAGGTCGCCAACTTTCTGCAGAGTCAATCGCTACAGACCTCCAAAGTTCATGTGGCCTTCTGATTAGCTCAAGAACAGTGCGTAGAGAGCTTCATGGAATGGGTTTCCATGGCCGAGCAGCTGTATCCAAGCCATACATCACCAAGTGCAATGCAAAGCGTCAGATGCAGTGGTGTAAAGCACGCTGCCACTGGACTCTAGAGCAGTGGAGACGCGTTCTCTGGAGTGACGAATCACGCTTCTCCATCTGGCAATCTGATGGATGAGTCTGGGTTTGGCGGTTGCCAGGAGAACGGTACTTGTCTGACTGCATTGTGCCAACTGTGAAGTTTGGTGGAGGGGGGATTATGGTGTGGGGTTGTTTTTCAGGAGCTGGGCTTGGCCCCTTAGTTCCAGTGAAAGGAACTCTGAATGCTTCAGCATACCAAGAGATTTTGGACAATTCCATGCTCCCAACTTTGTGGGAACAGTTTGGGGATGGCCCCTTCCTGTTCCAACATGACTGCGCACCAGTGCACAAAGCAAGGTCCATAAAGACATGGATGAGCGAGTTTGGTGTGGAAGAACTTGACTGGCCTGCACAGAGTCCTGACCTCAACCCGATAGAGCACCTTTGGGATGAATTAGAGCGAAGACTGCGAGCCAGGCCTTCTCGTCCAACATCAGTGTCTGACCTCACAAATGCGCTTCTGGAAGAATGGTCAAAAATTCCCATAAACACACTCCTAAACCTTGTGGAAAGCCTTCCTAGAAGAATTGAAGCTGTTATAGCTGCAAAGGGTGGGCCGACGTCATATTAAACCCTATGGATTAAGAATGGGATGTCACTTAAGTTCATATGCGTCTAAAGGCAGATGAGCGAATACTTTTGGCAATATAGTGTATCTTATATTTACAGTATATCAGCAATATATTGGCTATTGGCCACCCTGCTCTCTCAAAATTTTCCATTAAAACATCTGAATGAGACAATCACTTCTCAATAAACTGTAAAGTCTGCCAATTCAGGTAACAATGTTGTCTAAATCAGCAGTTCTCAACTAGTGGGTCATGACATCATCGAAAGCCATAAACAAAACAATGCAAGGTACAGGAAAACATGACCCAGACTACATTAAGTACATGTTCACTTGCAACAAGGACATGGTTTGTGTGTTCTGATTCACTTTTGTACACTAAACAATTCTGGCACTTGTTGGGTCGCCACGTGATGTCCAACGGATTATCTGGGTCCTGAAACAAAATCAGTTGAGAACCACTGGTCTTAATGTTCTTTATCTTAAAACAACTCAAATGTTTCATGCAATACCTTTGCCAAAACAAAACAAAAATCCCTTTTCAAATGAGGTAATCCTAGCAAGAAACCTATTCAATAATGGAGGCAGAAACGACTAATAAGAACTGTTACAGACAGAATGACAGAAAACGAGGAGCAATACAACAGTTTCAAGCAGTTTTAGGCTGCTCTCCAGACAGGGAAAAAATAAAGTTCCTGTGGTGCAGTCAGCCCTAACTGATGCGTTATATATTGCCTGTCACTCTATTCTGCGGGAATATTGGGGCGTTGCCGAGCTCAAACCTGGAAGGTACAGCAATCCATCACCAACATTCACAGGAGGAGATCTCATCTCAGAGTTGGTAGCCAATATCCCAGCCACTTGAGCAGCATGTAAAAGGGCCAGTTCAAGGCTGTTACGAACACACTACTCATCTATACCTTTCACATTCTGCAGTTGATTGCTTTAGCCTAACATAACAACAATATCTTCATGCAAACAGAATAATGTTACAAAATAAAGTCAGTAATTATACATAAAATCCCCGACTGCACAAAAAGAACTTTTTTTTTTTTTTTGCATTTCAAGAAGGATCTCACAGTGTGTCCAAGCATATCAGATGTTGGGCTTTTAAATTAGCTGTCATATCACATATGCAATGTGCAACGCAGCTGAGATACACAATGAGATCACATCAGGCATATATTGCAAGACATCCAAATTTTAAAATAAATGTCTACTCTAGATGTCTATTTATCCTGTTTGAAAAATGTAAAGCAATTAAAATAAGCTTCATATTAATCTTTGAGACGCAATTAGCTACCTTTCAGAAAATAACACAATATCATCATATCACATAAAACAAGAAGCGTGAATGTAAAGCGATTCTTTTAAAGAAAAATAATATCTGAGTAAACAGGACATCTCACCTGTATACAGTGATATCTTTTAGGTAGTAAAGACATTTTATGCATGATATTTTAAAACAAATATACGTATATTATTATTTTAATACTAATTATTATTTTTTTTATACAGTACTTGGCAGAGGTTGCCACATTTACCAAACCACAGAACAATGAAGGGAAAATGTAATTCTCTGTTTACTGTATGAAAAGGACAGATATTGATATGTGAATGAAAAGAGCAATAAGCATATGCAAGATCCAAGTCTTTTGAGCAGATATTTGACCTTAAGTCTATATCTTATTTTTCTGTACAAATATCCTTAAAACAAGATACATTTACTAGGGCTGTGAATGGATTATTTATTTTACTTTTTTTTTACTAATTAATCGCACAGTTTTCTGTAATTAATCGCGATTAATCACTATTAAATTATGGTACATGATACATTACAACAAACATTAAAAAATTACAAATATATATATACTTTATACTATGCATGTAATAAAATCAGTGTACATGTTGTAATTACAATTGGAACAAAATCTTCTGGGGTTTTACATTGGACTGTTTTTTAATAATAGGATCAAATAGGCAGATTCAATTCTTATCAAACTTTATTGGCAAGATAAATTTAATGGTACATTGCCAATGCATTATTAGAAACTGTGCATACAGATATATCTATCAGATTTTTTTTTTTTTTTTTTTTTTACTAAATTCAATATATTCTTTGAAAACATAATTTTTAATTGTGCTTTCTGTTTTAAGGATGTTTAGATATTTTTTACTTAAAAACAAGAAACGAAACACTAGGAAAATGATTTTTTTGGCTTGATTCTCTCCGTTTGAACAGGGACACACTTTAGTTGATGTGGCTTACTACAAAAATAAAGTGAGCCGTGGTCTTGCACATGTTCTCTGTCGAACTGTGGTGCTCATGCTGGTGACACAATTTCAAGTCTGATTTGCATCATGTTCTGAAACTCTTCTCACAGCAAAAGTGAGGAAAAAAGGCCATATATTAACATCCTGTACGGTATACATTTTATGAGAAATACATAGATGTCTTCAATATCTACCAGGCAAAAATTCAAAGGTGGAGATTGAATTTTAAGCTGCTCCCATTAACACCTCACCTCCTAATAATGCCACCTCTATCTCTAAGCTCACTGTAACAATACTTCTAAGATATGGTCATTGCTCACACAAACCACAACTTAAACAGTAGTGAAGAGAAATAGGTGACTGAGAAATGGGCTTGACATTATTGTTGGCTGTTGATCTACATCAAGAAGATGAAGAGGGTGTAGAAAAAGAGAATTTCGGCTTTGGAAGGAGCTGGAGGCACACCAGAAAAGAGTGTACAAGAGAGAGAAGGTGAAAGACCGAGCGGAAGACAGTGACAGCAGGGTGCTTTCTAAGGTCTCTCAGGGGACATTTTGTGGAAAGCTTCCCCCCCTGTGGCGGCCCGCAGGCCTTTAAAGAGAGGCAGCGGGACGTCAGTCACTGGCGTCAGGAGAGTGAGTGCAGCATAGCGATGAGCCATGTGGGTGTACTGGTGCGAAGGCAAAGCGATCTGAACAGATTGCCTGTTCTCTGAAATGTTAAATCAAAATGCAAAACAGGAGTTGGCTGGCCTTCCTCTTTAAACAGATTCACCAGCATATGTGTGGGAGCTTGGACAGCTTTTTGGGGAGCACTAATATTTTTAAGTAATTAAACTGAACCTACTGTCTGTGAAGCCCTCAATCTGACTGTTGAATGTCAGTTTTCTCACTTGTTTTATTTATTTTAGCTACCCAGAGGATGGAAAAGAAGGTCTGTCTTCATAGGCACAAAGGCTGTTCCAAAAAGTAAGAAAGTTAGCGATGCTGCATCATATTGGCCAAATTTTAAGGCAGAATTGCGTGTGTCCTTCACAGAGAAGGCAATAATGCACTATGAACAACGAAGTGAGGAAAATGTAAATATAACTATAATTACATTTTATTTAATACTAATAAGTATTGATAATATTAGGACCATTATATTAGGGTATCGTGCAGTTATTAGGGTACATCTTGCGCCACCTCCCAGCTGAAAGACCAGTTTAATCAGCATGCATTTCTCATGCTAGTCTAGGCTGATTCATTCTGGAGTGCGTTTCCCATACAAGGAAGTAACTCGCTGCGTAACCACCATAGTACGATGCATCTTTGTAGAAATTAACTATCTAGTCATGACTGTTTCACAAAACTGTAGTAACTACATTGCACATGCATCATTTGAACCAAGTTGGTTGAGCTGTCGTTAATGATGTTACTCAGGGGGTGAAGTAATAACTCCCACAAATATTAAATTATAATAGCTCATTTACACATACACCAGAAAGCCGTTTAATGTGAGAAAACTACTAAAGACATGAAAGCGGCATGCACTTTGTAATGCAACAAATGCATTACGCTGCAATAGTGGGGTTTCCCTCTACATTAGACTTCAGTGTTCCCCTGACACACTTGAGCATATACACACATGCACACCCTTCAAAAACATATTAACACCAGTTATGCATTAACATAAACACATAAAAGCCGTGTTCTTCATCAGAAACCGTGTGATATCAAACGCTTTCTCTTTAATCCCTTAAACGGCCGCACTCGTGTTTACTTGACGTTTTAGAATGCCACTGCAAAACCCTGTAATAAATCGTTTTCTTTAACACATGTAAATGTGGTCAAAGTCTTGACAGAATGAATGATGTATGGAATGAAAGATACAGAAGCCTCAGCGTAATGTGTACACAGCAAACTAATAAGAAACTATGCTTTTAACCAAGGTGGAAAGCTGTAGTTTCAACCACACAACATTTTGCGATGCTGTTTGTGAATGTTCATTAAAACTACGGTTTCGGGAAACACCAAATCATTTAACTATGTTGGTTGCGATGGAACTTGCGACCATTGTTGGCTAACGATGCATTTGGGAAATGCACCCCTGGTTAGTACTGGTCAACCAGCATCGCCATGTTGCTCAACAGCAAAACGTAGCTGGTGAAGCTGGTTGACCAGTATTTGTTCTGGTAATGCTGGTTGACAAAGGAAGTCTTGCAGGTTAAAGGGATGGTTCACCCAAAAAGTAAAATTCTCCTAAGTAATCCATACGACTCCACTGGTTAAATCAGTATTTTGTAAAGCGATATAAAAGGTGTGGATGTGAAACAGATCAATATTTAAGTCCTTCTTCTTCTTCTGTTTTTAGTGATTCACATTCTTCATCCATATCGCCCCCTACTGGGCAGGGAGGAGAATTATGTTAAAAATGTCTTAAATATATAAATATCTGTTTCTCACCAACACCTATCACATCACTTCAGAAAAAATATCCATTTAACCACTGGAGTCATATGGATTAGTTTTATGCTTCCTTTATGTGTTTTTTAGAGCTTAAAAGTTCTGGTCACCATTCACTTGCATTGTATGGAGCTACAGAGCTGAAATATTCTTCTATAATCTTCATTTGTGTTCTGCAGAAGAAAGAAAGTCATACACATCTGGGATGGCATGAGGGTGAGTAAATGATGAGATAATTTTTATTTTAGGGTGAACTGTCCCTTTAAGATAGTCAAAAAGCCTTGTTGGAACACCAGCACACCAGTATCCCATGTTGTGGGCCAGCATTGAAAACACAACATATGCTGGTGACAGATATGGTGTTTTATTTTTTCAGCAGGGCTGTATTGAAATAAATTGTGAGTCGAGTCTCCCATGTGCTTCACATGAGGAACGCAATTTGTATGGCACGCAGAGCTGCTGCCAATGTAGAGCATTCCAAATCAGTTGCTTATGAGTTTCCATGACAGATAAGATGTGGCCTTATGTGAGCAGTAGGTAGCGAGGCAGCTCGACAGGTTTTGGAACAGAGCTACATTCTTAGAGAGTGTTTCCATTATTTTTTTCCCCCATAAAAATTGTGCAAAATTACACAGTGTGCTGAGAGCCTATAAAGGATGTAATTTGCACAATACTAGAGATTGGTATCTTTTGTTTTATTTAATCATTTTACTGTTAGGGAAAACAATGTAAAGAGGCTATAAGGCAAGAATAAGTTTTCTGCCAATAAAGGCCTAATAAATGCCTTATAATGCCAAATAAGTCCATAACTAGTCACTTACAAGAGCAATTATTAGTCATTACTTATTGTCCAATTTCTGATCCCTAAAATAAAGTTTTACTGTTGTTTTTGATCAACAACTGGCTGTAAAAAAAAAAACTAAAAAAAACAGAAAGGTTATTAAAAGAGACATGATCAATGACAAACGGATAGCATGGATCTCGTTGGACACACATACGGTTACTAAACTTCTACAGTCAACACACAGTGAAAGGATCTCGTTGTTGAACTCCACATATTAAAAGATGGATATTGGGATGTTAAGAATTGAAATCAAGATCGTTCAAATTAAAATGAATTAAAGGGAAAATCTCTATTCTTACCCAGCCCTAAATTCTTACCCTGCTATTTTAAGTCATACATTTTGTTTTAAAGATTCAACAAAGAAAAATCCAGTTCTTTTCGCATACCCCCTGGAACCTGCATGCATACCCCTGGTTGGGAATCACTGCTCTAACATACAAAACTTGGCTGGAAAAGCAGAAATGTCTGATAGCTGGTTATTTGGAAATTAACACTGTCATATACTGTCATTTTAGCAATTATAAAATATATTTGATGACCCCTTTTGAATATCCCCACCTCCACAACATACGTAATCGTCGCAATGAATTAATAAAGAGAGCGCAGCTTAGGTACTCCAACACTGAAAGTACTGTTGTTACTGTATGCTTTTAACCAACGAAAAGATTAAGATGTCGAGTAAGGTCCACATATGTTGTTGTGTACCTGGTTGTGTAAAAACTGCATCTCTGCATAGCCTTTCCAAACAAATCCCAGCATTAAGAATGAGTGGCTGAAATCAATTTTTAACGCTGTGCCTGATCACATCAATGTGGAATTACATGTTTGTTTACATTGTTTGGCCATAGTGTTAATACTTAGACACTGTCTGCTCTGAGCTTCCTCATGTCTTTTCAAACAGGTCAGTGCAATGATGAGCAACCATTTAACTTTTCAGCCAGAGCTGCCATCAATTATTTACAGTCACCTGTTTAAAATTTAAAGTGCCACACATTAGCCTTCCCAGCACCTGCAATTTCACACTGACCATCCTCGACTGATCTGCAGCCCCTCCCCATCCTAGAAAATGGCCAGTGATGATGAGTCTCTGTTGCCATTGAACTGGGGATGTTAAATCAAGACAGGTCAGAGCAGATGGCAAGCATCACTGGTAAGGGCACAGGCATGTCTGACGTACAATACGTTTCAGTCTTAATTGGTAGCACTAGCAAAACCCATAAATCCAGTAACAATGTTGTGCAAAGACTTGGAATCTGAGGAATAATCCAGGATTAATACAAGTTAAGCTCAGTTGACAGCATTTTGTGACATAATGTTGAGTACCACAAAAAATTATTTTGACTCATCCATCCAGTTCTTTAAAACTAAAATATAGGTTACAGTGAGTTCTGTACTGCCACCTCTCTCATTGAAAATTAATTGGCAGCTTGCAGGTACAATATACTGCGCAAAACCACCTTTATACGCTACTAAACAATAGTTTTTAATTCTATGACCCTGCCTGATTTAAACATGGGCATTGTCTGTCTGCACATGACATATTTAATTAGTAATTATTGGTGCAATAAATGTTAACTTAACATGATTTGCAAATCGCTATAACACTTATTCCACGGTTTACATACTGTCTGCTTGTCTGTGTGTGTTTGCATCAAATCAATATGTTACAGTATGTTATACTTTATATCAGATCTATGATGGTGCAGTGGTGGTGGTGTATGGGCTAAAGCACATAACCAGTAATCAGAAGGTTGCTGGTTCAATCGCCACAGCCATCACCATTGTGTCCTTGAGCAAGGCACTTAACTCCAGGTTGCTCCAGGGGGATTGTCCCTGTAATAAGGGCACTGTAAGTCACTTTGGATAAAAGCATCTGCCAAATGCATAAATGTAATGTAAATGTAAATTTAAGCCAAACTTCCTTCATCCTAAATGTATCTGTGACTCTAGTGCTCAAGTCTGGTGGATGTGTCGAAATGTGATTTTTTTTCTGCATATTTTTGCAAATAATTATGAATCGTTCTAAAACAATCTAATCGGATCGATTTAAGTAGTGACCAAATTTCAGATTCCACGATGCATTGTAACCGTTGAGGAAATAAAATGAAGACAAGCAAACACCATAAAAGTACCATGAAAATAATCCATATGTCAATTTTGCCATATACGTATTTTAAATGGTTCGAAGCCATATGATAGTTTTATGTTAAGAGAAGACTGAAATTTGCTGAAAGTCTTCCCCTCCACCGTAGCTCTCAAATCTCATTCGCACTTCTGCATATTCAAAGTTACCATTTCACTATCATTTACGAGACATGTGACCAGGGTTTGACATTAACACCCACCATCTGCCAAATGTGGGTACTTTATGCGTAGTGACGGGTAATTTTGCTCATCTTGAAAAGAAATGCCTTTGCTTAGATATAAAGACACACTTGATTATATTTTGAAGAACAGATAAAAAAGCCATCAATGTGCATGTCTGATTTGCTGTATGTTCAGAGGTTCAGTGGCACTCTGCCACTTATGTGTGCAGCCGAGTGCATTTCACAGAACATTTGTTTGTGACACGCAGCAACATTAGGTGAATTTTTTATGTGTAGTCATCATATATCAGTCCAGCCTCAGAAATGGTGCTTGTCTACTCTTTAGCCTCCATGTTTATGTTGCAAAATTATGTCATTATGAGCAATAGTAATTATAAATATGGCTGCAAGCAGCAATGTGTGGCCAAGCCTTTAAGCCACAAGGCATGGAAAAGACAAAGACATTAAGGCACGACACTCAAACTGCAGTCCAGAGCTTTAACAACAGCGCCACACAACGAAAAAATCTACATGATGCCAAAGAGACTACAAGCTGAGAGTACAAAACGATTGCTGAGAAAATATTATTGTTAGAGCAAAGAGCTTTTGAATTCAAGCAGGAATTATGCAATGTAGAAGTCAGTACAATGTGAAGACTCAAAGGTCAATGGAAGTACAATTTTTAAAATCGAACACCTGACTTTCAGAACTGTGATCCTGCACTTCAACCATTGCTAACAGACATGCTAACCGATTAGCATGCTAAGCTATCATAGTATGCTAACTATGCCAAACAAACCATTTTCTTTACAACTATAGGTGTCTCCTAACGCTGTCTCCAAACTGCTCAGGTACCCTCCGGACACGATGTCGATGACACATATTAATTTGCATGGTTTTGAAAAAATGAGGGTGAGTAAATGATGACAGAAGTTTCACTTTTGGGTGAACTGTTTCTTCAATCCATCCCATTAAATGATCTTTAACTTTGAATCAGATAGTTTAGCTCAGCTTACAAACATTCTGTGATATCAGTTATGTACTGTCCAAATAAAAACAACATTTGAAAATAAGACATCGTTTTAAGATCATCAAAATGAGCCAACTTTTAATAATCAGCATCCACATCTTTTACAGCCAAGAACGGCCCTATGAACTTAACAAACAAGGTTTGTCTTTCTGTGGTTCCTCTCATAATCACACAATTTTTTCACACGCATTATCTAAATAAATAAATAAATAAAAATAAATAAATATATTATTTGCTTACGTTTCACCCTACACTGCATTGTTCATGTTTTCACAGCAGCAGAAATCAGATCCTGGTTTATGTATATGTACGGCCTCTTGATCAACATGTTTTTATCAAAAAACAGTGACAAGCTCATCCTAACACTAACCTGGAGCATTACTGAAACCATAGCAAGCTCAGGAAACGTAAGGTAAGATAAGATGACTCTGCTAGACTAATCCATTCTGGTGTCTGAGAAAGGTAGAGAGAGAGAGAGGAGAGAGAGAGAGAGAGAGAGAGAGAGAGACAGACACACACACACAGAGAGAGAGAGAGAGAGAGAGACAGAGAGACAGAGAGAGAGAGACAGACAGAGAGACAGTCACACACACACAGAGAGAGAGAGAGAGAGACAGAGAGAGAGAGAGAGAGACAGACACACACACAGAGAGAGAGAGAGAGAGAGAGAGAGAGAGAGACAGAGAGACAGACAGAGAGACAGTCACACACACACACAGAGAGAGAGAGAGAGAGAGAGAGAGAGAGAGAGAGAGAGACAGAGAGACAGTCACACACACACACAGAGAGAGAGAGAGAGAGAGAGAGAGAGAGAGAGAGAGAGCAGTGACACAGGGTAATCCTCCAGGGTCTTGCATTAGCGTGCTAAATTAAAGGCGGTATTAGATTAAATTGGCTCTCCGATTTCAGGGGTGTAAGTAAAATTCTAATTTGCATTTTCCACTGCCGCTTAAAATATAATTAGTTCAGGGTGATTCCCAGGTGCAAAACGCTGACAACCACATCCAGCTGCTTACTGGGATTTTATCATTTTGTTAGCAGCAAAAGGTGCAATCAGCTGGGTCTACGTGTGTGTGTGTGTTTGTGTGTGAGTGAGAGTGTGTTTGCGTGTTGTGCATCTAGCTTTATCCATAGGCTCATAGGTGGAGGTAAGTCAATTATAAATGGAATGGAACAAGTGTAATTTGATGTGTTTGCAGATGCTTGTGTATGGTTCTGTGGTTCTGCCGCTGGTCAGCTAACATGTTGGCTGACTGTAAATAAAAGATGGAATTGTGTGTGGGCTGAGAATGCTAATCAGTCAGCAAATTCAGATCACCCTACATTTCTTCACACATTAAATACTGCAATCATGAATATGGAGTACCACAGACTGAAAACTTTGCATTATAAATTTGGTCAGTTTCTCCAAAATGATCAACTGTTAAGCGTTTTGCTAATGATTTTGACTGTTTGCGAGAGACAGTCCTGGGCTGATGATCTCTGAAGTAAACGTTAAACAAGATATTAGCCTTCCTGCTGATCATTTCCTTTTCTGAAAAAAATGTAATAAAAAAAAATATCCATCTATCCATCTGTAACAGTCTATCTAGACTAAATAAAACATTTCACAAATATTTTCCATTTTCGTATACTGTAGGAATTTAGTTCTATAATTCAAATAGCATTATCACAACAAACGATGTCATGGGACAAGGGTTCATATCTTGAGGAATCATTTCCTCATTGTTTTTAAATAAAAGTGTTCAATGTACTATAAAAATAATGCAACTTTACAGGGTCATGACATGTCTTTTTTATATATTTTCATATGTTCCTTGAGCTTCACTTATAATTTTAGTAAAGTTTTGTATGCACAAAAGACATATAAAAGACATAAAATTCATATAACTGTAAAATATGATCATTCTGAGCCTCTGTCAGAAACGCTGTGTTTTGGTGCTGCTCTTCTTTAAGACTTGACAGTAAATGCCCACAGTTAAGACTAATTTATACTGTGGAGGTGAGGGTGTGGTCGAGCGCCCATCTGGGGAGAGAGAAAGCGGTAAGGAGATCCACCTGAGATGAACTGTGGCTAATTACAGTTTCTATGTTCACAGTGAGAGTTGGGGGAGATAAAAGATGGCCCAGTCCTCAGAAAGAGAGAGAGCTGAACCTGAGTACAGTGTGTGTGTTATGGAAGCTTCACTGTCTAGCTGAAAAGCAGCAGTTTTACGTTGGTCGCTGAAAAGCGTTATTTTTATTTGAGTTGCATTCAGAGTGTGTAAATAAGCTCACGTGGTTCGCTGAAGCCGTCTCCCGCTTCCTCCTTTTGATCCAAATATGAACATCTGTTACATATACTTATTGGGTGAACAGGCTTCACTCGTCACTCTCAACAAACTCATTTTAAAATTATGCTGCGCGTAGTATAAATGCTGGCTTCTTTCGCCTAGGGTGCTTTAGTTCGTCCAGGAAAAAAGTTGGGGTTCTCACATTGTCCACACTAATACATTTTCATAATGCATCAATATACTAGATACAAAAATAAGCGACATGGTTATTTAATATCTTAACCTTTTTTGTTTGAAGTTCCAGCAAAAATAACCATTTTATTATGTATGCTTTTGTAATATTAACTCCAAGTCCAATATTATATTCCAAGTCCAAGTCCATCCTATATCTTTTTTTGTGATGAACAGAGCGAAAAGTCATTATTTACTGAAAATCTTGACATCCATCCTATAGGCCGCTTTGCCGTGTTCTCCAAATCATGAACAAATTGTTCTATCAAGTCCGATCTTTTTAACGATTCAGTTGATCCAGTTCACAAAAGCGGTCTACACAAATTGGAGTTCAACTCACAGACCCAATGGTTGCTGTGGTTAACTGCTCACTGGAAGAAACATTTATCAGTATATAACTTCTTAAATTTCACACAAACCTTATGTCTGACTTCGGAAGACTCATGTTGCAAGAGTTATATGGCCCATTTTCATGAAACTTTAATGATCCTTATTTGTCATTTTGAAGTCCTCATTCACTTTCATTATATGTAAAAACATATCCAGTGAACTGTTCCTTTAACTGTTTCAACACCAAACAATGGAACAAGCAACAATCACATGCTTCATTTTAACAACCATATCCAGCACACAAATTAACACACTTAAGAGTATTAAAACAGCTTTCTTAAAATATATTTTGGCTAATTTCCATGCACTGTACAGAGAGTATTACTATTCAACAATGTGATTACTTCCAGCCAGGTCTCCTAAGCAACCAAATTGGCCCGGTTGCTAGGGAGGGTAGAGTCACATGGGTTAACCTCCTCGTGGTCACTATAATGTGGTTCTCGCTCTCGGTGGGGCACGTGGTGAGTTGTGTGTGGATGCCGTGGAGAATAGCGTGAAGCCTCCACATGCACTATGTCTCCACAGTAACACGCTCAACAAGTCACGTGACAAGATGCACGGATTGACGGCCTCAGACGTGGAGGCAACTGAGATTCGTCCTCCACCACCTGGTTTGAGGCGAGTCACTACGCCATCACGAGGACTTAGAGCGCATTGGGAATTGGGTATTCCAAATTCGGGAGAAAAGTGGAGAATAAAAAATGTGATTACTGTTATTGCAAAAGCATTAGGAAGTACTTCTATGTGAGTCTATTTATTAGCCTCTGTTTACACCAGATATTAAAATCAGTCTCAGGTGATCTGATCACAAGTGGTCAGCTGACACTGTGACCTTTTGTAATCAGATTTTGTCAAGGGTAGGGACTATATACAATACACTATGTCACTTAATATGTTTATCACTGCAGGTCGATCATTTAAAGCCATACCGAGACATCAAATGTTAAAACCTTTGGTGCAATGGTTATTGGTGCAATAGATGTTAGGTGAGTATGCCTCAATGTTGTCAAGAACCTATCAAAACGCATTTTACACTGTAAATGCCCTTGTGTATTCCTGACCAGCTCTGAAAGTGATTTGAGAGACCAGATCACAAAATGCAATGTACCCTGTTTATAGCTATTTAAAGGTGTACGTTTTTTTGTTGGTGTCATCTTGGAATTACAGTGACACCTAGTGGTGTGGATGCAGCATGATTCAAAATCAATAGTTTTCAGTTTCAGATGAAGTTGTAGAAATTCACCATTCACAATCAGCCATGATTAATCCAAGAGTGAAAGTGTCCAATAACAAGCCGGTTACTGAGATTAAGCGAGTAGTATTCAGCTGGTCATGTGATTCTAACATGGCTGCCCCCATTAGGGGACCCTCTCCATGTAGAATAAAACAGCTTTTATAAGGTTACTGATATGACTAGAGTCCTCATCTCATGTGAGTGCTCATGATTAAATACACATGTTTCAAAATTACAATTCATTTCTTTAGGAGTAAAACTTTTTTTAATGATGAAAAATTATTGAGTGCACCTTTAATTAGCAATGCCCACACATGACATGGCATGCATGTTAATACCAGGTTTAAGTGGGGTCTTTATTTACTGGAAATAGTGATTTTACATAGTGTAAAAATATACAAAACTTAAGAGGCTTACTATTACTTTTTACTTTATGCAAAGATATGGGGAAATCACCATATATGAGCCATTGAAAATAGAACATTTGAGGGGACTGTTATTTCAACCAGATTAACTTGTAACAGATAAGAATTTAACATGAATTTAGTCCGAATAGTTTCCTTTGGCGTAAGCCCCTGACTGGAGAAAGATGGCAGAGGCAAGGAGCCTATCCCCAGATAGCAGGACTGGTGATGGTGGGGTGGTGGAGGGTAAATACAAACACCAGAAAAATGAAATGATGAAAGACAGATGATATGGACCTAATAAAACAGAGGCTGTGTTATGATTGGATGAGAATGCATCAATGGGCGGTGAATGCTGTCGGCTAATGACTCTGGCATATGAGAAACAATGATGTCTTGCAGCGGACCCCCCTGTTTCATGCTGACTGCCATTCTACAGCTCTTTATTTTTATGGAAGGCATGAATGAATGACGTACAGTAACGCTTGCTATTACAAGTCATTCTGTCAAAACTACTGTTTTCAAAAAGTGCTTAATGAGTTTTATGTGTAATTGTTGTTGCTATTTCATATTGTGTTTGTACCTCAGGAAGAGAATTTAAACATAGCACATCCCGAGTGTGAAAGAAGAACAGCAGCAGGAATTTTCTTATAGCTCTCACTGTGGGGCAGATCGACTGGCCTCGTCAGGAGAAGGTTTCTATAATTGGTTAAAATGACCAAGTGCAGAGAAGGATGGCTCTCTGCTGAAAATCATTTCCCAGCTCATCTTGGAGGAGAGCCAAGCCCAGGGTTGTTCAAATGCGTTCCAGTCCCAGCCTGACTGGCAGCAATTAAGGGTGTCTAAGCCAAGCTCAGCTTGCGCTCCGCACAAACACCCCTAATTACTGCCAATTAGGCTAGGCGGGTAGGCAGATTTGAGAAGCCGGGGGGATGTTCAGGCATGGGTGGGCATGGAAACAATTTTCAAGGGCTTAGAAACGTGACTAGAAGGAAAGGTTAATGCTTTGGAGTGCAGTGGGGAGAAGGGGAGGGGGAGTGTGGTGTCTGAGCCGTCGTCTCACCTCTAGTGATGAGCCTGGCTTCTTTTTCAGCTCCTCGCATTTCCGAAATTTGCAGATCTGGTGGCCCGTCTTACGGTTCCGACAACTGCTGCACACTCCACAGTTGATTAGCCTCCTGCAGGGCGCACAGACCCCACACCTTTTCCTTTTCTTTTTCGCTGGGTTTCCGCTGGATGCAGAGGAATTATTCTGTGGGCAGTCTGCCAGATTGGCAATTTGAAACGCACTGTCTGTAACGGCTGCTGAGGCTGCGGGGGAGTGAAGGGCTGTCATGACGATGACCCCGGGAGGTAATGAGATGCCCCCTAAAGCCGGAATAGCGGAAAAAGTTCCAACACGTTCCGGGAGATTCATTATCTCTGCTTCAGCAGCGCCACATTTCAGCTTGTTCATGCATTCTCCTGCTAAAGGTCTGCAGTGTTCAGGGGATAAGCTAGAGAGGAAATTATTATTTGCCATTTGCAGAGTCTCTGGCGGCACGCCAGGTTTCCCCGGCCTTTGGGAGTCGTTTCTATGCATGCTGGTCCTATTATGGTTTATTGCTGCTGATTTCCTTCCCCAGAGCATGCCGTTATCACAGTTCCAAGGGGACATGCCAATTCTAGCACTGGGAAAAATTGGTGTCGTTATGCGGGCAATCTTGGCAGTCTGCGGAAATGCCCCGTTGGTTTTGTAAAAGTTCGCAAAAGACCTGTACCTTTCCATTTCTGCATTGTAATCCAACAGCTGGCTTAATCCACCATCCTGAAGATTATCCTTTTGCAAGAGTGACATGTCGGTGTTCTGTCCGCTCTCAATGCAAAGTGCATTGTTAATATTAGACATGACTCTTTACGTTTCAAGTACTCACTATAAATATTTGGGAGGTGGTAGTCGCTTTTTTGTGAAGGTGAAGCTG
Organism: Myxocyprinus asiaticus; assembly: GCF_019703515.2. Classification (NCBI taxonomy): domain Eukaryota; kingdom Metazoa; phylum Chordata; class Actinopteri; order Cypriniformes; family Catostomidae; genus Myxocyprinus; species Myxocyprinus asiaticus. The sequence goes on along the minus strand of NC_059351.1, from coordinate 1,157,288 downwards.
GTTACACACAACACGTTACCATCCTGGTTTATCCTCTCCACTAAAACAAGAAAACAATAATTACAGATACAAGTGACAACATTCCCTGTCCATCATCTGACACTTCCAAGTTACTATAATGAAAACTTTTGAGTTTGGTAAATGGGTCAAAATTGTTCATTTAATTTCCATAGCCTGATTGCATCATTAATAAAATGTGTGGGATTAAAATATTGTGATTTACCATTGTTAGCTACAGACTTTTAAGTTCCATAACAACAGGAAACAGAAGGTAGTATGCTTGAAAGTAGGGCTGCTCGATTATGGCAAAAATCATAATCATGATTATTTTGGTCAATATTGAGATCATGATTATTTAACACGATTACACATTGACTTTGGAAACATCATGCATTTATTGAACTTTTTTTTTTTAAAACTTGTCTTTTCAACAGTGGATTTCCTTGAACTTGAAATGTAAACTGCACTGGGTAGGAGAGGAGGCTATTGTCATGTGATAATTATTTTATGTTATGTATGGTAGTTAAATAAAGAAAAGCCTCCATCTCCATCATTTACAGCAGGTGTGCTCATAGTTCTATGGAATGAGATCTGCTTTTTCATCATGTTATTGCAGGAAGATCTACCATGTACAATAAAGTCTATACATTATCACAATACCAACATTTCAGTAGTCGGTTGTGAAATTTGATGATTCTCAATACCAGCTTCAAAACCACAACAAATAATAACACTAACTAATATGTTAATTATGGAAGAATGATTTCAAGTTCTTAAGTAATTATTCAAGACTAGTAAACAGTCAGTAATAAAATAACAATAAAAAACAGCAATGAATAGAAATAGATGTGCTTTTTAACAGCTTTAAAGGTTTTTAACAGCAGTATCAACTATTCAAGGAATCATTCAGAATGAAATGCATCATAATACTACTACTGGTCTTCACTATGTGATTTTAATACATTAATACTTTTTTAAAGCTACTAAAGTTACTCAGTCAAGAGCAGTGACTCTTTTATCTCCGCTGTTTACGTTCACTTTAGACATCACTCTCTGTGTTTACATGAATACCTCACTAAGACGGGCATTTTGGCGGAATTTTGAAATGTATTTGACCGTTCAGGTTGTGCATTAGCGCGAGCATGTTCAGCACACACACATACGCCACCTGTCAATCAAACAGGGCGCAGCTGTTACTAGATCACTAGTGAATTATAAGTACATGCTCTGGATTGTTTTCAACAGCAGAATAAGAATATGAACTTTCTAATAAGTGTCACAGGCCTAGCCTATCACAAATAGAGCCGGTTATTTTTTCGTTATTGACATTTTAATCTGTCTGCTTGTCCGGTCGGGCAAGTAAAATTCTCTTTCACTTGCCCCTTCAAAAATCCACTTGTCCCGGACAAGCGTTAATGTCGAGCCCTGATTAAATATTGTATTTAACATTCTCCGATAACATTTTTACTTCTGCAGTATAGCTCCTAAAGTAATGTACGCTGCTTTAAAGGAGTTTAAGATATTATTTTGGAAAACAAGCCAAAAAAGACTAATCAAAAACGTATTTTGTTCCAGTGTATACTGAGCTAAGACTCTCACCTTTATGTTCACTTCATCCATTTTTAACTCACAAAAAACAAAGTTTATCTTCTTAGTAGAGCTGCGTATCGCCAGTTGTCTTCATGATAAGATACTCACAGTGAACATGACACATATATTATGATTCACTTCACTGCAAGCCATCACGTTATAATCTAGCTGCAGCAAACACGAGCGAGTGACGGGTGTCCCCGCCTCAGAGTGTGCATCAGCCGAGAGAAGATTCAATCTCTTCCCCGGTCACTTCACGCAACTCATAGACGCGGTGCTGACCACACAGAGAAATGCCAGTTTCTGAGTTTATTTTCATAACCTGCTTCCTTATTATCTGAACTTTAATAAAGGATGCTTTAAAGATATAACACTGGAGTGTTTCATTGCGAAATGGAATGCGGCACAATAATCGATAATCCCGTTTATCTTGTTTTCATAATCGTTGGAAGCCAAAATCGTAGTTGAAAATAAAATGTGATTAATCGCCCTGCCCTACATGAAAGCCATTCTCTCTCACTGTAAAAATGAAAAGATACTCCAAGCAACATTTGGGGTTTCTTAGCTGCCATACCGTTAAAACCTTCTGGAGATCCTCCAGAGGGTTCCGCTTTTAATTCCTGTAAGAACTTTAATGAACTCTAAGGGACTGTCAACGGTTCCTTCAGTAAACCTATTAAAAGGAAAAGACTTTGAGACTCTTGAAATACTATATATCTTGAAATTCTTTGAGTAGATAAATAGGATATTAGACACCTTCAATAGTGTTTAAGGATCTCCAGAGGGTTTCACTAGTGTGGCATGTGAGGGGCCCTAAATAGTGCCTGGAGTATCCACCAAGAAAGCAAAACAATATTCAACAATTGTCAGTACAGAAAAAAGGAAATATTAAAATTATATCTGCACCAATTCTAAGAATAAATGAAATTGCCATCTTATAGTAACAGACACATAACATCCATGGACAACCGCTGCAAGTTTGAATGTGAATAGATTTGCATAATATCCTTGATATAAGCAGACTCAGACTTAAGAAGTCTAATTTATAAGAGAATGACAAATATGTTTATACAGCTCTGTGTGTTTGTCTGTGTGTGTGTGTGTGTGTGTTCGTCCATGTGTGTGTGTTTGTCCGTGTGCGTGTGTGCGTGTGTGTGTTTGTCCGTGTGTGTGTGTGTGTGTGTTTTTGTCTGTGTGTGTGTGTCTCTGTGTGTGTGAGTTTGTCTCTGTGTGTGTGTTTGTCCGTGTGTGTGTGTGTGTGTGTGTGTGTTTGTCCGTGTGTGTGTGTGTTTGTCCGTGTGTGTGTGTGTGTGTTTGTCCGTGTGTGTGTGTGTTTGTCCGTGTGTGTGTGTGTGTGTGTGTGTGTGTGTTTATTTTGTCCGTGTGTGTGTGTTTGTCTCTGTGTGTGTGTGTGAGTTTGTCTGTGTGTGTGTGTCTGTGTGTGTTTGTCCGTGTGTGTGTGTGTGTGTGTGTGTGTGTGTTTGTCTCTCTGTGTGTGTGTGTGTGTTTGTCCGTGTGTGTGTGTGTTTGTCCGTGTGTGTGTATGTGTGTGTGTGTGTGGGTGTGTGTGTGTGTGTGTGTTTGTCCGTGTGTGTGTGTGTGTGTGTTTGTCTCTGTGTGTGTGCGTGTCTCTGTGCGTGTGTGTGTGTGTGTGTGTGTGTGTTTGTCTCTGTGTGTGTGTGTTTGTCCGTGTGTGTGTGTGTTTGTCTCTGTGTGTGTGTGTGTGTGTGTGTTTGTCCGTGTGTGTGTATGTGTGTGTGTGTGTTTGTCTCTGTGTGTGTGTGTGTGTTTGTCCGTGTGTGTGTTTGTGTGTTTGTTCGTGTGTGTGTGTGTGTGTTTGTCTGTGTGTGTGTGTGTGTGGGGGGGGTATTATTAGACTTTTTTTTAGGTTGTAAACTGGTAATTACAAGGGTATTATGTTATAAATGTGGTTTATGAGGACATTTCTAGTGTCCCCATAATTCAAATCACTTAAAAAACATACTAAACGATGTTTTATTGAAAATGTAAAAATGCAGAAAGTTTTTTGTGAGGGTTAGGTTTAGGGGTAGAGTTAGGGTTAGGTGATAGAATCTATAGTTCATACAGTATAAAAATCATTATGTCTATGGAGAGTCCTCATAATGATAGCTGCACCAACATGTGTGTGTGCATGAGTGTGTGTGAGTGTGTGTGTGAGTGTGTGTGTGTGTGTGTGTGTGAGTGTGTGTGAGTGTGTGTGTGTTTGTGTGTGTGTGTGTGTGTGTGTGTGTGTGTGTGTGTGTGTGTGTGTGTGCGTGTATGAGAGTGTGTGTGTGTGTGTGTGTGCATGTATGAGTGTGAGTGTGTGTGTGTGTGTGAATGTGTGTGTGTGTGTGTGTGTGTGTTTAGGGGTAGGGTTAGGGTTAGGTGATAGAATCTATAGTTTGTACAGTATAAAAATCATTATGTCTATGGAGAGTCCTCATAATGATAGCTGCACCAACATGTGTGTGTGCATGAGTGTGTGTGAGTGTGTGTGTGAGTGTGTGTGTGTGTGTGTGTGTGAGTGTGTGTGAGTGTGTGTGTGTTTGTGTGTGTGTGTGTGTGTGTGTGTGTGTGTGGCGGGGGGTCCATTTCCGATCTCCCAGTCTGGCTGGATTTTGTTGCCACAGATAAAAGCCCATTAGACACATCTTTCTCTGCTTGCATTACCTTTCACTAGACTCTCTCTCTCTCTCTCTCTCTCTCTCTCTCTCTCTCTCTCTCTGACTGTAAACACAGTACATTGAAAGAACACTACAGCATTTGAAAGCACTTCCATGTGAACAGCTGGCTCTGAATTTAATCATACTGTACATTCCCACAGAAAAGACAATACTAAATAATCATTCATGACTACTAAAAAAAATTGTTAACTCAAGACCCTGTCTGTTACAGTGCAAAATACAGTAATATTTTAGTCTTTATTGCTTATCTGACAACCTGAGACCTCACATGTAGCAAATAAATAAATATTTATTAAGTTTGTTAAAGACTCCCGCTGCTTTTGGACTTCCCAAACAGGAAAACAGAGTAAACTTCACATCAAAACCGACAAGCTTTCCTGTTCTAATCAACCAGTGTTGTGAAGCTGTCAACAAAGTTCAGAGAATAAGAAATATCCGATTCTTAAAGGAGATAGAAAGAGGTCGAGAGAACACAGCTGTGTCATCAATTACAGCCGGAGACGTTCAGATCAACCTGCATAATGGGATTTAATCTCTGACGCCTTCAAAACCGCCCGAAATAAATAATAAAGCAGTGGACATCCAGAAAGCATGCGCCACTTGCGCTAAGCAATAAAGAATGAAAGAGCATCACCTACCAGATAATCCAGACACTAGAGCTGCACATTACTGCGATCAATCGAGAGATCTCTACAAAAACACAATCTTTTCGCACACAAACAGCATTCTCCGTGCGAAGAAAAGTAGAAAGAAAGCGATTTGTTTGTGATGGCGTCCTGGTTTTGTCTGTTGTCCGTGGAGAGATGACTGGAGGTGAGGTGTCTCCTGTCGCTGTGTGTGGCTGATTGGTGCTGAGGTGAGGAGGATGGGGATGCGGACATCAACTGATCATTGGCTGGAAATTACTATAGAAACACCAGGAGCTCTGGGGAGGGGGATGCTTATCAATCTCTACCGGGAAACACCGTGTTTTCACTCGCTATCCGTAACACTTACAGTTCCTACATTACACATATTTCTATTGTAATAAATTATAGGCCTACTTTCTTTTTTACTAGTTAAAAGCAGCTCTCTCTCTCTCTCTCTCTCTCTCTCTCTCTCTCTCTCTCTCTCTCTCTCTCTGTGTGTGTGTGTGTGTGTGTGTGTGTGTGTGGGTAGTATTAAGTGGTTTATGAGGATTTTTTTTTTTTAAGGTTACAAACTAGTAATTACAAGGGTATTATGCTATAAATGTGGTTTATGAGGTAATTCAAACGGTTTAAAAAACATGCTAAACAATGTTTTTTTATTTACTTATTTATTTTATGTAAAAATGCCAAAAGGTTTCTATGAGGGTTAGATTTAGGGGATAGAATATATAGTTTGTACAGTATAAAAATCATTACATCTATGAAGAGTCATCGTAATGATAGGAGTATCAACATGTTTGTTTGTTTTTCTTTTTGTAACATGAAGATTTCTATCTTTGAAACTTCTTCTTGTAGTCTTCAATAATTATTTTTGCTATTTATGAAAATGCCTTATAGCATGTCCCATACCCAGACTTTTAATCTTAAATGAATGTTCTGGGTTCAATACAAGTTAAACTCAATCAACAGCATTTGGCATAATGTTGATTATCACAAACAGTAATTTCAACTCGTCCCTCCTTTTTTTTTAAATAAAGCAAAAATGTGTGTTCCAGTGAGACACTTACAATGGAAGTCAATGGGGTAAATTTTTGGAAGGTTTAAAGGCAGAAATGTGACGCTTATAATTTTATAAAAGCACTTACATTAATTCTTCTGTTAAAGCTCATGTGTTATTTGAGCTGTAAAGTTGTTTAAATAATAATTTTTAGAATTTCAGGGGTTTGCTGACATTACATCGTCATGGCAACGAAGTTGTAAAATTGTCTATAACTTTCCACAGATGCAGTTAGTAAGTGATTTTATGACAGTAAAATCATGTTAACACACATATTGTTTATGTCTTGAGTCTATACTTTTGAAACAGTGAGTATTTTAATGTTTACAGACTGACCCCCATTGACTTCCATTGTAAGTGCCTCACTGGAACACAGAATTTTGCTTTTTTTTTTTTTAGAGAGAGAGAGAGAAAAGGAGAGACGAATCGAAATTAATTTTTGTGATAATCAACATTATGCCACAAATGCTGTTAATTGAGCTGAACTTGTATTGATCCCCGAATATTCCTTTAAACTATGAAAATCAGTAAAAAAAAAAAAAATATATATATATATATATATATATATATATATATATATATATATATATAAATTATACCTTTTTAAAAATATGATCATTTAAACAAATTACAGAAATTACATCCCTCTTTGAAGTCATTTTCATCATGACCAACGATTTTCCCCTGTTAAAGTTATTCCAAAAGTTTGAGACCGTGAATTCAGTGCAGAGTATGCATGATGAAATATGAGGGATGTATAAAGAAAACAAAGAAAAATCAAGGCAGGCTAAATATCACTTGAGAAGAGAATATTTTTGTGCAACATTTCTAGGCATTTAAGGCTGTAATTTTGTCAAATTTTGTCAAAGTGTGAAAAAGTGTGCAGATCAACTGGACACTTTACTATCCCATAATCCCTCGGGAGCTGAGGAGACGTCCGTCATGTTCAAAAGCTGAATAATAAATAAAAAAATGCCGGTGAACCACGAGTGGAATGGCTCTTTTTAACTCTAAGTGCTATATACTGTATACCAAGAAAGTTGTTCTTTGTGCTTAAATGGTGCTTGTTTAATAAAACCAGAGTAGATTATTTTCGCAGTTGTTGTTATTACTGTGTGTCTTATATCTGGGTCATGATTTCAGACCCAAAAGGGGACCGCAAGGGGAGGCTAGGGAGCCCAAAGCATAGTGGCCCACCAAGGTGCCTCAATTTGTTCCTGGGAGGCAGCAGATGTCCTAACCCCGCCCTAATCCTAACCAAATTAAGCCTGAAAGGCTGAGTGGCCTGCCAGGAACAAGGCATGTCACCTTTCACCCATGGCGAGAATATCGGAAGGAAAACAAAAAGATTTTACAAATTGCATTTTTAAAGGATAATTCACCAAAAATGAAAATTCTCTCATCATTTACTCACCCTCATGCCATCCCAGATGTGTATGACTTTCTTTCTTCTGCAGAACACAAATGAAGATTTTTAGAAGAATATCTCAGCTCTGTAGGTCCATACAATGCAAGTCAATGGTGACCAGATCAACAGATCAATATTTAAGTCTCATATTAAGACCAATATTTAATTGGAGATTTAGAGTAAAAAAGGACTTAAATATTGATCTGTTTCTCATCCACACCAATCATATCACTTCTGAAGACATGGATTAAACCACTGGAGTCTTATGGATTACTTTTATGCTGCCTATATGTGCTTTTTGGAGCTTAAAAGTTCTGGTCACCATTCACTTGCATTGTATGGAGCTACAGAGATGAGATATTCTTCTAAATCTTCGTTTGTTTTCTGAAAAAGAAAGAAATCCATGTTTCTGGAATGGCATGAGTGTAAGGAAATAATGAAAGAATATTCTGGGTGAACAGTCCCTTAAAAAAGCTATATACACATATAAACATATATCTATACATATATATATATATATATATATATATATATATATATATATATATATATATATATATATATATATATATATATTAATGGCAAATTATATTAACATTTGCTTAATATATACATAACTTAAATTGCACAATTAAATTATAGAGTCAGTAAATAAAAAAAATGGCAGAATACTTACAGATTTCTGCTTGTGTTATTACACCTATTCCCTAATTTAAAATTGAATCCTCCGCTCATAGTTTTCATTGATGCAAAATCATTAATGACTTTGTCATTTCTGCTCAGCAATCACTTGGTTGGTACTAATTTTCTACAGACCACTGAGGCGATCCTGTGTCATGGTGTACCTATGCTGTTGATTATAGTTATCTTTTATTTGTTCAGAATGTAAGAATGCATTATGAACATCCATAATCCTAACCATATAGAGCCTTTAAGGCTGAGTAGCCTGGCAGGAACAACTCGAGGCACCTTTCTCCTATCGTGATCTTTTGAGCTCTGTGAGAGGGCAGGGTGGCATGATTTGGGGCTCTTTCTCTTATCACGATCGAGCCAGGGGCAGGGCAGCACAATACGGGGCACCTTTCTCCAATCGCGATCTTTCGATCTCTGTGCGGGGGCAGCCGAGCAGGTACCCTGTCGTGCTGCCCCAGAGAGCATTGCCGCCCAGGGCGGCAATGCCTATGCCAGGCTCAGCTACTGCTAATATGATCATATTTCTTGGTTCTAGTCAGCACTCTGGCAGCTGCATTTTGAACCAATTGAAGTTTATTTATTGAACTTGCTGGACATCCTCCCAGTAATGCATTACAATAATCCAGTCTTGAGGTCATGAAGGCATGAATTAGTTTTTCGGCATCAGCAACAGAGAGCATGTGTCGTAATTTAGCAATATTTCTCAGGTGGAAGAATGCTGTTCTACAAACATTGGAAATTAGATTTTCAAAGAACAGATTGGTATCAAATATAACACCTAAATTCTTTGCTGTAGAAGATTATATTTTAGCGGCTTACTTTTAGAGGTTTTTGGTCCAATAATTAGTACCTATAAGTAGTAAATATTTTGTCAGAATTGAGTTGGAGGAAATTTCTGTTCATCCAATCTTTGATTTCATTGATATACTCTACTAATTTGGAGAATTGTGAAATTGCATCAGGTTTCGAAGAAATATAAAGTTGTTTATAGTCGGCATAACAGTGGAAACTTATTCCATGATTCCTGATAATATCTCCCAGGGGAAGCATATATAAGGAGAAAAGCAGAGGCCCTAAAACTGACCCCTGTGGCACTCCATACTTAACTTTTGTTTGATTTCACAATTCCTCGTTTACACATACAAAGTGGTAGCGGTCTGAAAAATAGGACCTAAACCATGCTAATGCAAGTTCACTAATGCCAACATAATTCTCCAGCCTATTCAAGAGAATGTTGTGATATATCGTGTCGAAGGCAGCACTAAGATCTAAAAGCACTAGAAGAGAAATGCAGCTGCGATCAGATGATAAGAGCAAGTCATCTGTAACTCTGATAAGTGCAGTCTTTGTACTGTGATAGGGTCTAAATCCTGACTGAAATTCTTCATATATACCATTTCTCTGTTGAAATGAACAGTTGGGAGGACACTACCTTTTCTAGTATTTTCGACATAAATGGGAGATATGAAATCGGTCTATAATTAGCCAATTCTCCAGGAACAAGTTGTGGCTTCTTAATAAGCGGTTTGATAACTGCCATTTGAAAGTTTCTTGGGACATGTCCTAAGGATAGCGAGGAGTTAATAATATTAAGAAGAGGTTCTGAGAATACAAGGAATACCTCTTTTAAGAGCTTAGTTGGTATTGGATCTAACATACATGTTGTTGCTTTTGATGATTCAATAAGATTTGTTAGCTCTTCATGAACTATGACAGCGAAGGATTTAAGTTGCTGGTAAGGAAAATTACGAGACACTGTTTTCTGAGGTGCTGTGACATTTGATTGCATAGTTCCAATTTTATTTCTGATTATTTCAATTTTATCAGTAAAGAAATTTATGAAGTCATTACAATTGTGCTGCGGTGGAATATCTGGTTCAGTCGATGCTTTATTCCTAACTAATTTAGCCAAAGTACTGAATAAACACCTAGGATTGTTGTGGTTGTGGAATGAAAGTCATACACGTCTGGGATATCATGAGGGTGAGTAAATTATGAGAGAATTTTCATTTCTGGGTGAACTATCCCTTTAACAGTAAGAAATAAAACTCAAATTTGATAATAGGTTTGTGGAAATTTGTGGAAAATTGTTCATCTCGCATTCCTTGCAATGTACATATGCTCATAAATCGGTATTAACATATACATACATGTTTTGTACATATTGTATCTTTCTGGGAGTTTTTCATCACCATGTTGTTCTTAGCTCGCTCACTGTTGTATGGCACTATTTCCTGTAGAGCTGCTTTTGAACAATAATTGCTGCCAAAAACGCTATATATTTACAATGACAAATAAAAGCCAACTGTTTAATTTTGGAAACAACAGGTTGTATATATTATATCATGCTTACCATTTTTTCTGGGGTCAACATAAAAATTATATCTGCCTAAACATTTTAGGAAATGGGTCTCTCACAAGGGGAACATCATATCTGGGGGTGCATTAAAAAGTCTGAAAACCCTGCACTAAAACAGGGGTTGGCAACCAATATGACATGAAGTCCCATTTTAAAAGTTCCCATTTTCGACTCCTGCACCACAACAGTTACAACAAATTATTTTCCATGACTTTTCTATGACTGGAAAACGTCATTACATAGTCCCAGGTTTTCAAGGTTTTCTGGGATGCTTGGAAACCCTATTGATTTAAAGAACATAAACTGTATGTATATTATACATATGTGTATATATATATATATGTATATATATATATATATATATATATATATATATATATATATATAAATGAGATTAAATGAAATACTCTTAAGCCTTGGCTCACAATCTAACCTATTCACACAGCTTGATGACAGGCAGCTTGGCAGTTGTGGTGAGCTCTTTTAGATAAATGGTTTCATTGAGACTAGCAGACCATTATGCATGGACACATCTGTGCCGATCCAAACCTTGCTTTACCACAGACGCATATTATCCTATGAGCGTCCCATTAATCTGCTTGAGAAGTCTGCCTAGATGTTCCTAACTGTCAGCAGACTGAGACGAGGAAAAAGAAGAGTTTGTAGCTTGGGAAAGGAATGAGCCTCTCATGGTAGTCTCGTTACTGGATCTGTACCTGTCTCATTCTACAGGTGTGTGAGAGTGAAGAAAAGGGTGGAGTTGTTTATGAGTTTTTATGAGCCAATGTAATGTAGGTCTCCCCTTATACTGTGTCCATTCAACTCAAAAAGTCACAATTACCAACTTCCTACATAAAGTTGGACTTTGAAACTCATGTGAAAATCTAGAACAGTGATTTCACCGACATGAGGTTGTGTGATGTCACAAACATAAAACAAATAAAATGCACGAATGAAATAAAGTTCCTACAACACATGATAATAAAATCTGTTCAGTAAATGTTTACATAGAGAGATGTGTAAAACATGGTAAATGGTCCTCTCTGATGATAATCGTACACCTGCGATACAAATGCTAGCATTGTGTAGCATTTGTCTTCTACAATTTGGTTGCCTGTAGGCTTCTTTGTTGACAATTGAGCAACTACTGAATCAGTAATTGAACACCAAGTGAACTCCATGCCTCTGGCAATGTACAGAAATGCCTTTATGTCAGAGGTGAGAGATATCAAGTAAGAATGTCCCACATCAGACTTATCCCACAAACTACAGTGCGCTCCTTTAGAAATATGCCATCATGTTCAACTACAACAATTTAATATGAGATATACACAAAAACAGAAGAAATCAGAATACTTTTTCACAGCACTGTATGTAAGACTTTTATGCCCTGAAGAGATGGTGAAGTATCTGGACTTGAAGGGAACCGGTTTGTATATACATATATCTTATCTATAAAATACTTCAGGGGGCTGAACAAAATATGAACATGTTAGAATCTACCAGAAATATTTTACAGACTACTTCTACTAGTTTTGGGAGTTTGTACAACAGCACACTTATCTGTTTTTTCACAAACTGGCCCTTATATTGTTTTCTTCATTTGTAAGTTGCTTTGGATAGAATGCATTTAATTCTAAACAAAGTTGCATGCATCAAACCAAATGACTGTCCATTTTTTTATTATAGTAATATATTAGTATGTGGTGCAGACAGATAGGTATATTTCAAATAAATTATAACAATTGTATTTATTTTCTATCTGTGATCACATTTATATTTTGTTATTATCCATTTATTTATATTTTATATTTGGTAGAGTATTTAAATTTAAGCATTCTCTCATTCTTGTAATGCAGTATACAGACAATATAACATCATTTAATCTTTCCATACAGTAGATAGACAAAAGAGTGTGATGCAATAAATTTTTTATTTTTTCCTTCTTATATTTATTAGTTCATTGCACAAGTTGGCCAAGAAAAACACATAAAATATAGGGGATAACAGGGCTAGTTGTCACACTTGTTTTATATTCTATAATTGTTTGCAATTTATATTGTGTGACAACATGCCCCGAACTCTCCAACAATGTATATATTATTAATACATTATGAAATTAATTTGTATGCTATATGTCATGTAATAAAACAAAAAGCACCTTTTAATTAAATCTCTAGCCAGTTGAATCAGTCATTTTATTATGTTTCCGTGCTTGTGGATGTGACTTTTATTTTGTCAATACGCCTCTAAAAAAATAAAAAATATACAGACACAGACTTCATGTTCATTGAGACGAGTGAGTGAAGTAAAGTTATTTATTGTGCAGACGCGTATGGAGTTATTTATGTGCCAAAATTCTGCACTGGCAAAATTGATATTTTGAGCACAAAAAATGTTATTTTGCACGCGTTTGAACTCAGTTATGTAAAGCAATGTATCTTCTTGCAAAGATGAATAAATGTTTTGCGTGTGCAAGATCTCATTCGCTCTCTCTCCTCGTATGTGCTCTTCGTGTGCTTGGAACTTTAGACTGCTCGCTTGCTTTTACACCTGTAATCTGAAAAAGTCCCGCCTCCTACGTCAGGATTGGCTATTAGGAGCTGCTTACAAGCGCTCTGTGATTGGACAGTTGAGGTAGTTACAGAAACCATGAACATCTCAGTGTAAATATTGCAGAAGAGCCAACAGGCACAATGCTCCCAGTTCAGTCCACACTTTATATACTGTATGCAGTTACCATTACAAAAGATATTTACCCTTTGGATTATAGACATACCACGAATACAGTTAGGCTTAATTTACTGTAATGTAAGTTTTTCAAAATATAGTAGCCTGGGATCATGCTGTCACGGTTTGTGCAGGGAAGAGTGAGGATACAAATGCATAACTTTAATAATCAACAACAGAGAGTCACGTGACGCCATGTGAGGAGCGGACATGTGAACGGCGAGCACTGCGCACTTTGCTAGTTTTAACACTTTTAATAATATAAACCAGTGAGATTCGATACACTCTGTTCCTTAACTGTTCTAGGAGGACAATATGTCAAAGAATTCAAAATCCTCGGGCTCTGCAGACATTAAAAGACACTTACGTGCTCAAGTTGATGCCCTTGAGCAGGCTGCGAGCCAGGGAGTCGATTTAGTCGGAGAGTTGCGGGAAATGCAGAGAGAGATGTGGAACATGTCGGCAGTGCTGACGATGGTCGTTGCTGACTTGGAGGATCTTGCTGTGATATGTTGATTGATCACTGCCATGGAGGCGAAATTTACTGATGTGGTTACAAGAGTGGGGGATGTCGAGAAACGGATCAATTACCTGGAGTCATTGGAGAGGGAATTATCTGCTAATCTGCTAGCTACCAAGGTGGATTTGGAGCGTGTCTGGGAGAAGTTGGAGGACATAGAGAACTGTAGCTGGCGGAATAACATTCGTATCGTCGGAATTCCAGAGGGCGAAGAGGGACAGGATATGGTGAAATTCCTGGACAGGCTCTTTCCGAATCTGCTCGACATAGCAGGCCATAAGCTGGAAATTGAGCAAGCTCACAGGGTTCCCGTTCGGCAATCCGTGGAGGGAGGCAGGCCCCGATCAATTCTGGCCAAATTTCTGAGATAATCGTAACACAAGATCTAAAGATCTTGTGCTACGCGAGGTGAGCAGTAAAGGAAGGCTTTCTTGGAAGAACCACAGCATTTTCTTTTTCGCAGACTTTGTGAATTCAACAAGAGAGAAATGTGATCGATTCAAGAGAAGGCAAGAAACATTTACATCAATGGAAGGTTGCTTTTGCACTGATATTACTGGCCAAATTAAGAATAGATGCTAAGGATGGCCGTAAAACATTCACATGCCCACAGCAAGTGATGTCCTTCATAAAGTCAATGGAGTGAGTATTTCATTTTGTGGTACTCACATTGCAGCCGAGTGGACCGGCTCACTGAACATTCGCTTGACTGTTTGGGGAAACTGAGCGCTTTTTTTTGTGCTGGTTCCACCTAGCAGCTGGAGTTTATTTTGTGGAGTGGCACACATTCAGGACAGTTCTATGGATGAATCTACATGCTCTTTGTACTTATTCCTCCTATTGGCTGGAGTTTGTTTTGTGGAGTATTTCTTGCAAAGACATTAGAGTGATTAAGTCATTTGTTTGCACTTATGTTGCAGCTGATTGGACCGGCTCACTGAATATTTGCTTAACTGTTCGAAGAATCTGCATGCCTTTTTTGTGTTTATTCTGCCTATTGGCTGGAGTTTGTTTTAAAGATTGTCTTTTGCCGTGTAATTCTGTCTCACAAAATGTATATAGAAACACCGGACTTGAGTAATCCGATGGCAAAGTTGTCATGGGGGTTCTCGTAAGCGTACATGGACTGTTTGAGTTCGGAGGGTCGGACGCCAGTTGCCGTTTTCTTTTTTCTGTTTGTTTGGTTTTGGGGTTCTAGGTTCAGGTTCTAATGATTGCACTAATGTTGCACAAATATAATTTTGTTTTTGACACACAATCTATTTTTTCTCATATGTCAAAATCTCATATGTTAATATGAGTGGATTGTCACTCTCCACGTGGAATGTGAATTGGTTGGGGCACCCCATAAAAAGAAGGAAGGTTATTTCTCTTCTTAAGCTTAAGAAATATGATATAGTGTTTCTTCAAGAAACGCATCTTTCCCCGCAGGAATCTGGAAAATTTGGAAAATTATGAGGTGGGCATTTTTTTTTATAGTGCTGGCTTGAGTAAGAGCAGGGGAGTCATTACATTGATAAGTAAACATCTACATTTCAAATGTCTCAAACAGATTAAAGATAAATTAGGATGAGTCATTATTGTTTTAGCTGAAATTCAGGGACAAAGTTTGACTTTTTTATTTTTTTATGTCTAAGTCCCTCATTTCATCTGTTGTTGATTGCTTAATTGGAAACATTTTAGTCTCGGATCACACCCTGGTGTGTTTAGAGGTGTTGCTACATACGGAGAAAAGGAAATCATATAGTTGGCACTTTAATATATCCCTTTTGCAAAATCCTGAATTCCAACAAATGCTAAAGACTGAAATCAGTGTTTATATGGAGACCAATTGGTCCAGAGTATCCTCTGTGGGCGTGGCTTGGGAGGCACTTAAGGCCGTTCTTAGGGGTCGGATCATACAGTATGCTTCATTCACCAAAAAATCCAAAGCACAAGAACTTGTGAAATTGGAAGGGAATATTAAAAGTGCCGAGGCAGAGCTGAAGCACCGAATGTCGTCTAATGGCCTCAGAGAACTGACCCAACTGAAATACAGATATAATACTATTTTGAAGCAGAAGGTGGAGTTTTGGCTATTGAGGGCAAGACAGTCATACTTTGAGTTGAGGGACAAGGAAGAAAAACCTCTGGCTAGATTAATAAAATAGAGAGAGTCTTTTTCTTCCATTCCCTCAGTGAAATCTGCTGGTGGTGAAATATTTACCTCGGCAAATTAACAATGCTTTTAAAGAATACTATCTTGATCTTTATAGCTCCTCGTCTTCGTCTACTGAAGAGGATATTACAAAAAACATTCTCTTGATTCTGAGATAACCTTGGAGGAGCTTGGCGAGGTAATTAAGGCCTTGCCTACAGGCAAGGCTCCAGGGTCAGATGGCTTTGCCGCTGAATTTTTTAGGTCTTATGCTACAGAACTGGCTCCACTTTTGTTAGAAGTTTATATGGAATCATTAAAGAATGGGAAGCTTCCATCAACCGTGACACAAGCCCGGATCAGTCTGATTCTTAAAAAGGACAAAGATCCAAGCAAGTGTAAGAGTTACCGTCCAATTTCCCTGATCCAACTAGACGATAAAATATTGTCAAACAATTTGGCTAACAGATTAAGTAAAGTTATGACATCTCTTATACATATAGATCAGGTGGGGTTTATTTGAGGCCACAGCCCTTCTGATAACATTAGGCATTTCATCAATATCACGTGGTCAGTGGCGAATGATCAGACTCCGGTTGCTGCCATCTCACTTGACGCTGAAAAAGCATTTGATATGGTATAATGGGATTATCTTTTTAAGATTTTGGAAATGTATGGGTTCAGGAATACTTTTATTGGGTGGATTAATTTACTTTATAGATACCCGGTAGCGGCGGTTCAAATGACTGGATTAATTTCTGATTATTTTACTCTGGATAGGGGCACCTGGCAGGGTTGCCCTCTTTCCCCATTATTATTCTGTCTTGCCCTGGAGCCATTAGCAGCCGCAATAAGGAAGGAGGATGATTTTCCAGGGGGTGGTGGCGGGAGGTGTGGCGCATAAGCTTTTGCTTTACGCAGATGATATTTTATTATTTGTCTCTGACTCTACTAGATCTATGCCTTGCCTCCACAGAATTATTAATTCCTTTTCTAAGTTCTCAGGATACAGAGTCAGTTGGTCTAAATCTGAAGCTTTGGCTCTGACAGCGTACTGCCCAGTAACAGCTTTTCAGCCAGGCGCCTTCCAATGGCCCAAACAGGGCATTAAGTATTTTGATATTTTATTCACAGCAAATTTGTGTCATTTATTTGGTTAATTTTGACCCTTTAATAAAAAGGTTTTCGAGCGATGTGGGCAGGTGGGCTTCATTACATTTATCGATGATTGGGAAGGTTAATGTTATTAAAATGAATTGTATTCCAAAATTCAACTACCTGTTACAATCTCTCCCTGTAGATGTCCCCCTCTCTTATTTCAAGCAATTTGATAGCATAGCGAAGTCCTTCATTTGGAATGGTAAACGTTCCAGATTACACTTCAATAAATTACATAGGCCGATTGACAAATGTGGGCTAGGCCTACCCAAGATTTTGTTTTATTATTATGCATTCGGTCTCAGACATTTGGCTCATTGTTCGCTTCCACCTGAAAGAGCCTCTCCCTGGTTTTGTAATGAACAGGATGTTCTTGCCCTATTTCGCCATTGCAAAGCCTTTCTATTAAACTAACTGGAGAAGTTAAGTTACACCCCGTTATCTCGCATTTGGGTACCATTTGGTATGGACAGATGTGTCCAGAGTGTTTAATTCAGACATTTATTTAAATGTTGATTTGAGCATATGGCTGAACCCCAAATTATGTATTAATAAGTCCCCTTTCTTCTGGACAGAGTGGATTGTGAGGGAGGTTAATACGCTCAGTGACCTATATGAGAGTGGAGTGTTGAGATCCTTTGACAATATGGTTGAAAATATGTTCCATGGGATTCCCAGATCTCAGTTCTTTAGGTATTTACAGCTGCACCACCTGCTCTGTACTATATTTGGGAGTAGCACCCCCCCCCCCCCCCCCAAAAGCGGCAGATACTCTGGGAGTGGTGATTACTGCTTTTGGAAAAGGTCATGAGGCATCAGTGTATTACTCCCTGTTAATTCAGAGTCTGGGGGATGGGGCTTTAACTTCTATCAAGAGATTATGGGAGAAAGATTTAAATTTGGTATTGGAGGAGGGAGTGTGGGCTAGGATTCTAAAAAACATCAAGTCTGTATCTAGAGATGCAAGGGTGCACCTTATGCAATTTAAGATTTTACATCGATTCTATTGGACCCCCTCTAGATTGTATAGGCTTGGTCTTAAAGACACACCCACCTGCTGGCGATGCCAGTCAGAAGATGGAGACACAACCCATGTTTTTTGGTGGTGTGTTAAGATCCAAGAATTTTGGTTGAGGGTTCAGAGTTTTATGTGTGACGTATTGGGCACTCAAATTTGATTTTGCCCCAGACTCATTAGTGTAGGGGATGAATGCATAAAAAATTGGGTCCTAGCCAGTGTTATGATCGGCAGACAGAACATTCTTTGGGGATGGAAGTCGGCTGGAGCGCCCTCATTTCAAGAGTGGAGCACAGAGAGGGGCAGGGTAGCAGCATTCGAGAAGATGTCATATAGAAGGCTAGGCAACTTAAATTTGTTCAATAAAAAATGGGGCTGCTATTTTGCCTCTCAGGGAGGGGCAGTGGAGAGAGAAGTGCAATTTTAAATCACACACATTTTAAATGTGTGTGATTATTTTGTTTATTTATTAATTTATTATTTATTTATTTAGTCTGTAACTCAAGTTGTGACCACAGGGATATTTGTTGAGGGTCAGGGTGGGATTGGGAGAGGGGAAAGGGAATAATGGGGGTCATAGTTGATTCTATGAATATATGTTTTGCTTTTCTGTTTCAAATGTGTGAATCAATAAAAAGTGTTAATCAGAAAAAAGAAAATAATAATAATAATATATTGGTCAACAAAATTTTAAACTGAAATGTGGTATACTATATTTTATATTTAGCATTTTGGTAAGGTTGATTTTTATTTATTTACTTTGACATTGTTTGTCTTATTCCAAATAAAGAGGAAATAGTTTTAATATATATATATATATATATAAATCAACAACAGAAGAGGAAACAATGATGAAGATAACACAAACTAAACAGCAGTATGCTGGTAAATAACACACTACAAAAAACCAAGAACTGACAAAGGAACAAAGAAACTGAGGAGAATTTATATATATATATATAAAGGATAACAAGATGACGAGGAACACCTATGATTCAATTAGGGCAAATGAACTGAAGACAATGGAGAGAAACAAAGGATGCAAACATAAACAGCTTTTCTAATTTATTATGGAGAACAGAATATGTTAATTAAGGAAATATTTATAATATTCATAATATTTATAATTCACAAGGCTGACAAAAATATGGGAGAGAACACACAAAAGAAGTGGACAAAATAACATTTTTATTAAAGAAAATAATATTTCATGTAATAATAACAAAAAGAGGAAGATTCAGTTGTTGCAGATCCATGGTAGACTGTAATCTGGTCACATTTATTTGAATAAACTGATCTCTCAGAATATCCTTTGGGATAGATAGAAGTCAGATTAAGTTTCCCCAAAACTACACTATTACGTTTTATGATGTTGTTTTACACATGGGAGAGATTATATTAATATAATTTCAGATAAAAGTGGTAGCTAACATGGCCAAGCTAGTAGCTACGTAAGTGTAACTTGGTAACCTAGAGAACCAAATATTAATATTGGCCAATCTAAGAGAGCTAGACAGTGAAGTTACATAAAGTTCAGTTCTCTTCATTCTCTTCCAGTGTACATGCATACTTATAGCCTTCTCTGTCTGTCATGTGCCTCTCTCTCTCTCTCTCTCTCTCTCTCACACACACACACACACACATACACACACACTCACATACAGACAGACACACACACTCACAGACAGACACGCACACTCACATACACACACACACACACTGACAGACAGACACACACACACACTGACAGACAGACACACACACACACACACACACACACACACTCACATACACACAGACACACACTCACAGACAGACACGCACACTCACATACACACACACACTGACAGACAGACACACACACACACTGACAGACAGACACACACACACACACACACACACACACTCACATACAGACAGACACACACTCACGTACACACACACACACTCACATATACACACACACACACTCACAGACACACACGCACACTGACAGACAGACACACACACACACTGACAGACAGACACACACACACACACACACTCACATACAGACAGACACACACACTCACGTACACACACACACACTCACATATACACACACACACTCACATATACACACACACACACTCACAGACAGACACGCACACTCACATACACACACACACACACTGACAGACAGACAGACACACACACTGACAAACAGACAGACACACACACACACACACACACACTCACATACACACAGACACACACACACACTCACATACACACACACACACACTCACACACTCACATACACACAGACACACACTCACAACTTCCTCTCCATGTCTCCTTCAGACAGACATTTTCAGCTTTTCAATTAGAGGTGGAGGTTGCTCTTTATCTCCTGTCCCCCAAAGAAAACAGGTAATCTGAGTTCCTCTTTTTAAGTGTATGTAAATCTGAAAACCTCCTGTTCAGAATTTGGTGACTGCGTGATAAATTCCCACATTTAGTCATTTGTAAATAAATAAATAAATAAATGTAAAAAAAAAATAAAATAAAAAAAAGGTAATAATATAAAATTAGTAAAAATAAAAAAATCATTTAATCACAATTCATAATTTGATAATCAGTGACTAATCACTTTCATTACCTGATATTGAAAAACTGAATTACATGAAATTCCTGCACCGCTTTCTCAGATGTAATGCATGGGTGTGATCTATGCAGCAGTTAATCCTTGTTTTTTTTTTTACAAAGGTAGATTTTTTTCTCTGTACATTACAGTGCTCCAGTCCGTTGCATCTATAACTTGCAGGTACACATTGAGTACATTTCCCTCTAGTGATCAGTTGTGACCAGTTTTTTTTTTTTTTTTCTGGTGACTTTGCCAATTAGCAGTCTAATGAGACAAGTGGGGTTAGTCATTTGGAAGCCAAAGCCTAATTACAAATGCAATGTTATGCACCTGACAACTCTTTTTCTGACAGACATTTTCGGCTTTTCAATTAGAGATGGAGATTGCTCGTTCTCTCCTGTCCTCCACAGAAAATATGTAATCTTAGTTCCTCTTGCTAAGTGTATGTAAATCTGAAAACCTTCTATTGTTCAGAATTTGGTGACTGCCAGAGAAATTCCAGAGAAAGTTATTTGTAATAATAATAATAATAATAATAATAATAATAATAAATAAATGTAAAAATGATTGAATCGGAGTTCATTCTCTGATCTTCAGTGATTAATATAATCACTTTCATTACCTGATAATTAAATACTGGATTACATGAAATTCCTGCACTTCTCTCTCAGGTCTAATGTCTAGATCTGATGTCAGCAGGATTTATGCATACAATCAACATCTTTATTTATTTTATTTTTTATTTTTTTTGCAGAGGAGGAAGGTGTTTCTCTCTATGCATTACTTGCTCCAGTAATGTCATTGCATCTGTCGTTTGCAGGTACACATTGAGTAGGCTACATTGCCCTCTAGTGATTAGTTGTACAATGCATTGGCTTGCACAAGACATTCATTTACTAATGCTTTTTTCCCCCAGAGACTTTGCCAATTTGTAGTCTGCGACAAGTGGAGTTTGTCAGTTGGAAGCCAAAGCCTTGTATGTCCTTTATATATGTCCAGGACTATTCATTTCTTTCAAAATAAAAAATAAATAATAAAATACTATATCCGAATCAAAATTTATTTTGATATTTTTCTGAGAATATTTATATATATATAAGGTGTAAACGTCCAAAAGTTGTAACAAAGAAAGTAAGTCTTGTTAGAAGGTTGAAATTCTTGGAAATAATAATAATAATAATAATAATAATAATAATAATAATAATTAGTATAGCATAATCTTTTATTACCATCTTTTGAAAAAGAATAAGTCATGACACGGTCACATGACAACAAAACAATACAATTTGACCTTTTTATGATATAGCATGGTTAGTTCAGGTTCACATGTCATATTTTGTAACCCCAGGAAAACTTGATACATTCATGATATTTGTAAAAGAAATACATTTTAATAAAATAATAAAGCATGTCAGCGCTTGCTGGATCTGACTGGAAACTGGAACTTCAAGCAACAAGCAGCTTTTTGTATAATCCTATCTTCTGGTCTAACTGATATTACAGTTAAGCACAACATTTTTAATATACCTTTTCCTTTTGTGACACTGTTAAGCGTAATGTGTTATAAGGTGAAAGCTGTAATATTACATGACAGTCCTCAAAGCCTGTTTGTGTCACACTTGTCCTGTTGTTTTTCTTGTGTAGCTTTTAGTTCACTTCAGAGCTGCTCTCAATGGAGGCCAATACCAAGAACACAGTCTGAAAGCTGTCAATTAGTCCATTTGTTTGAACAAAATAATGAATATTATTCAGATTCTTCCCATGAAATCCTCCATGAGGTATAAGACTGCTAGTTCTGTCTATATTTGGGGCATGACCCATCCTTTAACGTAAGCCTCAGAAGCCTCAGCTGCTGGACAACTGTTGCTATATAATAATGTGTCTGACCTTTGTGTTTTTGATGCATAACCCCTTTTCCATGGGGCTGTGAATGCACCGCTAAAGGCCATACCCAAAGTGAAAATAATACATTTGATTAGTTTGATTTTCAGTCACTCCGCTACTATAAATGTATTGCATTTCATGGGTTCAGCTGATGGACACTTTGCTCCCAAGCAGACTGAACTAGACCATACATCACAAATCTGCTCAAGGTTCGCAAGTGTATTGTAAAGTAACCAGCTACACCTGCAAACACACTTTGATTCTGTAAACAAACAACCCTCTGCGGTTTATATAAGTCTTTAACGGGATAGTTCACCCAAAAATGAAGAAGCATTTTCATTAGTGAATCCCACTGTATATTAGCTAGAAAAAAATTTTTCCAAAAGAAAAAATACACACTCACACATAATAAAAATACATGCTGAATCAACAAAAATGGAGTACACACCTTTTACAGTGCGTTAGTCAAGTGGTCTTTTGATCTATGTTGATGTCACTTTGTATGCAAGTGATTCCGAATTCAAAACCCCTTCATGTATATAGCTTTTAAATAAACTAAGCAATATCGCTAATGCCGTTCTGAACCATTCCGGCCCAATTTAACCCCTGCTTATATGGAGTATATTTTGGAGCTTCAACATTTTGGCACACATTCACTTGCATTGTATGGACCATACAGAGCAGGGGCTTGTGGCAATGTGTTTCGCTCCTTCTGCATATCGCAGGCCCCCTTCATTATATCCCGGCCCACTTTGGCATACCACGGCCCCATTTCACGGCCCCATTTCACGGCTGGCAACGCTTTCCCTGCTCTCCCCAATGGCCAGTCCGCATCTGCTTTCGGGCCTCCATCTCTCCCCGGGCCCCAGAGCGGCTGCACACCCTGCACTGCTGGTAGTTATGCCATTGATCCACATACATGTGAAAAAAGTTTGCGACTGTACAAAGTGCATGAATATGAAATGAGGTAAGCACTGAGGCATTATATGTTAATGTGTTACTAAACAACTTTCTGCAACACACTGAATACCATTGGCACTGAAATGCAAAGTTAACCCTGCACAATCTGGTCAAACCCTGCTCTGTAGTAAGGTTGTATAACCCTGGGTTAAAAGTAGTGCTAACCCCTTTTTCAAGTGTGAAATGTTGCTTTTCCCGGGGTTTTAAAAGACAATAACCAGGGTTGAAGCACAGTGAAAAACAAAAAGCTCTCTTGAAAGGGAAAAATATTTTTAAAAATCTCTTGATATTGAACATGAGGGATTTCTAACAACTGTTGATAAATGTTGATATTCGAAAACATTATGAGTGTGTTAATTATAAGGGTATTTGTGTCCAAATAACAGAATTTGCCTATAAGCCTAAATTAAGTTCAAACAGATGGGGGCGCAGCTGAGCAGTGTGCAATACTGGTGCACATTTCAACCTCTTCACTGGTAACATTCTCTCACATTAAAATAATTTATGTTGAGTTCTGGAAATTTAAATGCATATTAAAAAAAAAAAGAAAAAAGTGAAAATAAAAGAACAGAATGCCACACCATATCACTGAACACTAATTAATAATCCCAATACCCATGTTAATATATAAATGAAATTAAGGCTTGGTGTACCTAACCAAGAGCATGTGGACAAAAGTGGCACTGGAGATCTTGGGAACAGACAGCGCCTGCAGTGGCCACAATACGGTCTCATCCCCTGAAGGCCCTCCATGACCTGTGTCTCTGCAAGGAGAATAATGAGTCTTTGTGAATAGAGCCTCATAAAACCCGGCATCCCTACAGAGAGGGAGAACCAGCCATCTATATTCAGAATGCGTGAAAAAAGCTCCATAGCTTTTCACTGGAAGCAGATGCTTAGTCTGGGGGTGAGGGCTTTTCAAAACCTGCTGTGCAGTGGGAGAAACATTAGGAGTAATTAACTGCTGCTCAAAATACAGGTTATTAACTTATTACAGAAAGCATTACAGTAACGCACAAACAGTGTCTTTGCAGTTGCAAGAACTAGAGACACACAAAACATATGTGAAGATTTTTTTAGTAGCAGCCCAGATTTTCTCATATTTGAGTTGGTTCCGTATCTAAGTGTAGTGTTATTTGCCCCCTGGCGTAACTTGCTCTGTACTCTACCCAAACTTCCCACATTGGATCTCTCAGCCTCCTGCTGGGACTGTAGCAATTAGGACCTGAGTATCTTACACTAACGAGTATCTCTTGTCTCCAGGTGTGTATTTGCACAGACACTGATTTAATCTGAGAATTCATAGTTCATATTATGTTTCATGCGCACATCAAATGATAATTTGTCAGGACTCGTTTGTTGAGAAGTCAGTGAGTTTTGTGTATTTTTTAGGAGTTGAAGCATCACAAATGTCCAACTCAAGCCATCCACTGTCAAAGTAATGTCAGTTTAATCCCTCTTTAATGCCAGTGATCAAGCAGATGTGTGAGGTCACTCATGTGAAAAGTGTGTCCATTTCTTCATTGTCCCCAACAGTGTGGGGTCAGCCCCTCTTTCACACACAAGGTGAGAGGTTTTCCCCAAAGGGGCGAGGAGTGCCATGAAAGGATGATTTGTCGTTTCTGACACCTCTTGACTATTCATAACATTTCCACAATGGGTACTAAAAGGGATTCTTAGTTTGGCTTTCTCAGCATGCCAACTATTTCATTTGCAACTACATTTAATTTGGAGTTAATGAAATATATGTGAATGAATAATAGATGTGTAGAGTTTGAGTTTTGGAGGGACTGTGCCTGACAAAGGTCCTCTGGATCGAAACATTGCTCAATAAACAGGAGTCTTGCAACAGTGTGCGGATCATCTTCTTTAATTTACTGAAATGCTCAATGCTTTGATCCAGAAAATGTCCAAAGTTGGAGGGTCCGTTTGCCGTGTGATTCTGGTTAGCTTCAGTTATTACCATGTTATAACAAGAGCCCATTAAAAGATGTGTCATACTTAAAATAAATGCTTCACTTGAATGATTGTCAAATCAGGATTATTTGATTAGGTTCTTGTCTATAGACCATTAATACTACTAAATACTAAGAAAACTAAAGCAAAGTGAAGTGAAGAAGCAGATATTCCAAACCGATCTCATGAAAATTCGTACATATTTTCCGAGTTGGCTATTTCATATGGTTTTGCATGATGTTGTTCGCATAAACTTGTACGACTTCATCACGTGCAAATTCCCGGAAGTCTAATGCATCATACGATATCATACAAATTAGTCAAATTTAGAAAAATCGTACGAATCATGATGATTTCGCCATGAGAGTGTGTTGGCTATTCCCAGAAGACAAAATTATATCATGTGTTCAGGCAAAATTGTATCTTTTCTTTCCAACGACAAGTTCAACTACAATTATTTATAAATATGTTATTAGTAGCTTATTACAATGTATAAATAATTTATTACATAGGAAATTAAGAATTTGACTTTAAGAATGTTACAAAGATTGTGATTACATGTCACAAGATGCCACGTATCAGGGTTAGGAAAACCAAGTGTGTTTCCAGCTGATGTGTAAGAATTGATACAAATGCAAGCATTGAAAATATTTCAAAACAATCACAGAACATAAAATGTGTCAGTATATTTCACTTAAAGGAGCAGTATGTAAGATTCAGAAACCCTTGTTATTAGTGACACCTGTGGCCGTTAAGTGAACTGCAGCAGCTATCTGTTGCTCGTGCTCATGTACACACTCCATATGGACGCGAGCAAGCGAGCATCAGCCAAAACAATGACGTAACGTACAAAGTGATCCACCGGCATCATGCTGACAGATGAGGTAACATAATTAAAATTAAACAGTTATGATTGTTTTACTACAAACTTTGAGACTAAACTAAAACTACTTATCAGCTAACATGCATACTGATACACACATACAGCTACATACTACCGAACTATACCAGACAGTTTACTGTTGCACTGTTATGTTGCACTATTGTATGTTTTGTATGTCATATGTTGTACTACGATCAAGAAACCAGCATATTTGCTTAAATTTATCCTGTATACCTGACTATTAGTATAAAGAGAAGATCGTTGAAATTATTTGAAAGTTATGAAGCAAGGTAGCTTGCAATTCGTCAGCGTTAGCAGGCAAGATGAAGTTATCTAAAATGACACAGATCAATCCTTATGACACTATATTTCACATGCTTTGCAGTTATGGAAGTTTACCTGTCCAATAAGAAGAATGCCAATTCAGGGTCAGTTCTGATCCCCAAAACCGAACGAAGGACCCTCCAGGAATCAAATGCCCTGCCGATGTTCACTCTAGTTTTCGCTCGACCACGATCACGTTCCCGCTTAGCCAGACGGGATTCAGTAGATAAATGTTTTTTAAGTTTACTCTGAGTTTGTGTAGGAGTCGGTGTTGAGCTGGGAGCCGGACGTTTGCTGGATTCCATCTCTAAGATAACGTTACCTAGTGTTGCAGTTTGTTCTCGCTGTTGAATAGCAGAAGAGAAGCATTGAGGCAAGGCTCTCAGGAGTGCGCATAAACGTCACATCCTTTAGAAAATCAGTCTACAGGCTTTAATAGGCAACCTAGGAAGTCCGGGAAGGGCTCATTTTATAAGTTGCATTACAAGCCATTCACACATTGGCCAAAAAAAATTGTTACATACTGCACCTTTAAGTTAAATGAGGCATAGTTCCTTATTTAGCACATTAAAAATGATTGTTACAATTTTCCTGCGATAGTGTTTCAACAGTACCAGGTATGGGGACAGTTGAAACAAATGGACTCCTTATCTTCACACACTAATTGTGAAAAATAGGAACAATGTATGCAGGTTTTTTATATTTATTTTGTTGCTAGACAGATAAAGGTATCTCACGTGGACAAAATGACATGTTTATTCTGGTCAGTATTTTGCAGTATAGCAAATAGCACAAAGTGTACTTTTTCCATAGGCATTAAATAAATTCCTTCAAAAAAGAGTTTGCGGCTGTACAAAGCTCATAAATATGAAATGAGGTAAGCACTGAGACATTATACTGTATGATTGTATGCTGCTAAATAACTTAGGGACTATTTGCCATATGATTCTGGTTAGCTTCAGTTATTAACATGTTATAAAAATGTGTCAGACTTAAAATGACTGCTTCACTTGGATGATTGTCAAATCAGGGTTTTTCTTGTCTACCGACTCTAGGTTCTTGTCTATATACCATTAATATTACTAAACACTAAGAAGTGAAGAAGCAGATATTCTCAGAAGCTAAAATTTTATCATGTAGTGTTCAAAACTGTATCTTTTCTTTCCAACGGCATGCAACAAGTTCAACAACAATTATTTATAAATATGTTATTCAGTAGCTTATTACAGTGTATTAATTATTTATTACAAAGGTAATTAAGAATATGACTTTACTTTAAGAATGTTACAAAGATTGTGATTACAATGTGATTAATCACATTTTTTATAGATTTCCTTAAATGATCTAATCAGAAATTCCAAGCAAATGGCATGGATTGCTCTTTGATTTAAATGTCATCATTTTTCTTTTCACCAAAGATTCGATGCAAAGCTGCATCTGTAAAAGCTTGTTCTCCTGTTGCACCATTGCTGACCTGATCTGTTTGCAATGGCCACTTCTGGTGATTACTGCTCATGCACGCCTTCCTACCTTCCCCCATTGCTCTTCCTCCATGCTGTGTAAAAACAAATCTCCTTTTCTACTCCCTGCCTGAAACTATTGAGTCAACAAACGTCACGCCAGCTAGGCAGTGGCTGACAGAAAAGAGGTGGGGTCTCTCTTTCAAAACTGGAGAGGAGCCAAAGGCAGACTTTTTTACAGACAAGAACCACCTGTTAAAATCCAGACAGCACAGAAATGGGATGCTTAAAAGCTTTTGACAGAGGGTGGAGGAGGAGAAGGGTTAGTGCTAGCTTTCACATGTACATGATTGCACAGAAGAGGAACAGTGGTATTTGTCAAGCTTTCTGTGTTCAGAACAGAACATCTTTAACTTCATTCAGCATTCAGAGCATCGCTCCAAATGTGTGATTTGAACTTTTTAAACAGTAATATGCTCCCTGCCAGACAAATTATCCAGAGTCTGTAAACTCTCCAGAGTGTTTTTAAAGGTCAAAGTGTTGTCTCCCTGGTCTAAAAGCAGCCGCCAAACCCCTGTGTGCCAAAAATAAGACCAAGCATATGTAAATAAGGACAGGGTCGCGTAGAGACTGAAGTTGTGATAAACTATTACTCTTAGAGAGTGAGAGGTTCTTCTTGTAGGTTCCGGTCTGAGAGAAAAAGAGACAGAGACAAGTAGATAGAAGCAAGACAGAATAGCATGCGTGACACATTTCAGTTTAATGCCCTCTAATCATTTTGTCTCTTTTCCTGTTTCTATTTGGCACACTTTATTTCTTTGAGGGGTTTTCCCTCTCTCTGTGTCTGCTGGAGTGGGCGGATGGTGGAGCCATGAACTATGCAATCCAGTCCAGGGCTTCAGGGCAGCCAGCAAAGTGTGCACTATTGTGTGCGGCTGAAAAAAAGAAAGAAAGAGACCAAAAAAAGGAGGGGGAAGAAAAGAAACTCTGGCCCTTTGTGTGGAGACGACTCAGCAGGAAAGCGATTTTGCAATTACTTCAGCTTACCGGTAAAGCAAGCTCAGTTCCTCTGATCTGTACACACGTGCACACTGGACTGTCTCACTCGGTCTGCTTATACATATGTATACAAGTGTGAGTGTGTGTCTATGGGCTGCGTCTGGACGTGCTTCAAGGGCCAACAGCAACGCAGTGCTTCTCCCCCTGATGATGAGAGCCAACGTCAGTCTAACCCATGAATATTGATGTGGAGGTAGTCTGTTTCATTGACGAACAGAAGGAAGCAAGATGGCTGCCCTTTAGGATTTGTTTAAGAGGAGAACTAAACGGTTTGCTGGAATTCTACAAAGTGGAGGGACTTAAAACCAGGTGAGTGTTTTTCTGTCCTTGCTTTTTTTTCCACTGGCCCCCAGGGGCTCTGTAATAGCTTCATAGCTCTTGCTTTGCATTGTACTATCCTTTCTAAAACCGTGAGCTGACATAATAATGAGAGGTTATTAGATAAAGCTTCACCAACATGGCTGACGTTTTCTGTCTCTCTTTCTCCCCCTCCCTCTCTGTCTCTGTCTTGTTGGCTTGTGTAGACAGAAAGCCTTTTCAAGCATTTCAATCTAAAAATGTTTTCTCTTTTTGTAACTGAGATGTTGTGGATTGGACAGCTTTTTGCTTCAGGAATGTGGTGGCTTTTGGACAATGGTGATCTTTGTGAAGTTGTTGGCCAGTTCTTCTTCAGGCATTTTCCCATTGCATTTGTTGTGCTGAGAGCAAGACTAAACAGTCACGCTGCTTAAAAAAATTTATCTTATCTCTTCAATGTCTGCTGACCTTATTTGGACAGCTGCATGGAAAGACAAGAAAGAGGTGTTTTAGAAAGTGAAAAGCATTTTCTGTCATATTTAACAGAAATATAAAAAAATCATTCTTTTGATGTGAGCAAAGGAATATATATTGACGAGCAGACACAAAGACTTGCACAGTCTGAAGATAGAAAAAAACACACACACACACATTCACAAACGGAAGGGCTTGTTGGTGGAAGCCCACAAGGTCAGGAGCTTTAAAAGAACTGAAACCCAACCCCACAACACCATTAGCTGAGGCCAACTGGAGAGTGATTTCTTTTCTTGTCTAACATTAAGAGGATTTCCACATATTAGCTCATAAGTGTATCTATGTTGCTCATAATAAGCTCACACTTATTTTCAAGAGATGCAAAAATGTTATAATTATATTTAGAGAACAGTACTGTTTGCTGTCTATGCTCTCCATATTTATTCATACAATAAATGACACATAGCTTGCAGTCCATGATATTTGCATCTGTTTGAAAATAAGCTATATTGATTTTGCTATTCTGCGCTGAGTAAAAATATTGGCAGATACTGAAGTAAATTTGACCATTTTATTGATTAAGTCAACATTCAGCTAAAAAAAAAGGGGGGGGGGGGGGGGGGGGGTCTATTAGCTTAAGTAAACTGTTTCCACAGGCTACAGTATCCTTTTTCACCTGTAGCCTACTAATGAATTGCAAGTGCCACTTTGCTTCACTGATTTCAACAGCCCTATTAGGATTTGCATCATAATTGGCAGTGGGAATAATACAGATAAAAGTCCTGTCCCCTTATTTTGTGTATTTAGCTTGTGTATTCCAACACTGTGCTGAGAAGAAAAGTGATGATGTTAGCTCATGCCTGCAAGGGGCTGCTAACATGGGATCCTGGAGTGCTGTCAATAAACATGATAAGAGAGGTGGTGGAAATGCTAATGTAACCGCAATGAAGGGATCTGGAGAGAGTTCCATCACATCTTTTATTTAAGTTTCGGATACAAGACTAGCTTAGCATAGATTATCCCTCGGTGGCAGGGGCGTTGATTCCGGGGAGGTAACCTTCACCCCCCCCCCCCCCCCCACCCCCCACCCCCCAAATAATCAAAACAAACAATTACAACTGTGAGCTAGAACACAGAGAAGCGTTTCAGGGTATTATGTATTATGTATTGCTGTCAAGTATTTTGGCTTAATTTGCCAGGGCACAAACTCAAGAGCACATTCCACGTGTGCATGTGCACTTGGTCCTTCTGTTTACAAATGCACTAACTCACAACCCAAAGACACCAGTCACAGGATTAGGCAGGGAGGTGTAGGCTACTTACGCCAGTCCAACATGACCACTTGAGTATTTGTAGGCAAACTTACGTAAAGTTTGGTTATAGCTTGCATAGACCCTGAGACGTACAATTTTGACCGCTTCTAAAATGTGAATTATTTTACGTATGAACAACTTTAGACACATGCAAATGTTTACAAATCCTTACTGAATCTATAAATACTGAATTCATGGAATTAATCGGTTGATTTTATTGTATTTATAATCAATGAGATTCATTAAATTTTCAGTGCCATATGTGGCTGGGTGATAAAACAATATCGATATTTATAAAAAAAAAAATAAGAAAAATAAAAAATTAGATATTGATGAGAAACTTTTGAGTAATTTTCGATATTTAGCCAATGTTCTACATCTACTTGATCAAATCAGGTACATGTCGCTAAAAACACAAGCAGTTCGGCAAAGTACACACATCTAGCTGTCATGAAATCAGCCCTTTAGGAAGTATTGTCATGGATACCGGCAATGAGACTCAGTAGCCACTAGCTAGCAATCCGGCTAATATGATATTGTTGTGTATCGAAGTTCATTATGCTTCGCTCTAGTCAGTTGAGGACGCTGGTAGAGGCAACATATTCGAGACCGGCACAAGACAGCGTGCCCCCGCTTACAGACACGTGTTCCGCTTCTGTACCAGGCCATGGTCCGATCTCTGTTTCTGTTTTTTTTTTTTTTTTTTTTAGATCTACTGATATGCAGTAGTGATTTTGCACAGTTTATTAAAAATCTACCCAAAGGGGTTTTCAATCTGGAATCACTTGCATCCAAAGCGACATCAACATTGATCAATATATCATACAACTTGAGATTAAAAGACCTCTTGACCAACACACTGTAAAAGGTTTCACTGTTATTTAGATATTTATGTGTGTACTCCATTTTGGTTGATTCAGCATCAGTGTGTGTGTGTGTGTGTGTGTGTGTGTGAAGAATGTTAAACTCAGTACTAACATTATAATTTAATGCAAATGTTTTCATTACAAATTATATTATCAGAATAACAATCTGAGTAAAAGGTAGTTGTGTAGAAGGTGTCTGTTGCCCACATTAAGAACAATGTGCATTTATTTTTAAATTGTAACAAAATTAGATATAAGTTTAGCATGTTCTATAAGATGACCCCCAATCTAGGGCAAGAAGATGGTAACTTGTCCCAGCTGTCATCTGATTTTTATAAAAATGTATAAAATACATTTGATATAATTCTTAATCAAGTTTTTTTGTCATCTAATGTAAAACTAAACCAAATTATTTATTATTGCGACATCACCCCATTTTAGGGTTCCCCCACCTCCGAAATCCAAATTTAACCCCTGTGTGTACCCAACAAGACCGCACTGGCAAAGAAGAAGATTTTATTAACTCTACCCCCAAACCACGACCCTAAACCTAGAGGGATAATGGAAACTTTGAATTGTGCAAACACAATTACTTCTTGGTTCCAATGTGGGACAAGAACCTCAGTCTCCCATGCTGCTGATGCAACAACATTAATAGTTGCACTATAGGAAAAGGTAAACACACTTAAACTGCTGCAAAAATGTCTGATAGGAGATGCCACTTGTCAGTAACTCGGCAAAATGTCAGCTTCCTGTGTGTCATGTTGAGGAAGTAGCTGGAAACACAGGGCAATGGCTATACCAAATCAGACCCTTTGCAGAACTTCTCAAAGAAAGAAAAAACTAATGTGGTTTTCAAATTCATCTGTGCAGATTGAAATAAATTTTAATTGGTATCACCGAAAGAATAATGGCTCATAACAAAAAAGGCCTGATAATGTTTTTCCTATTTCAAAATTAAAGATTTATAAAAGTTGCATGTTAGACTGATATATGAATCACAAGCATGTGTAATTTCGAAACACAGTGATGTCAGCATGAGGCTGTAAGGGGGTTTTGCCTTAGAGTTGCTAAGAAATGAGTATACCAAGAAAAGTAATGAGAGGTTTGTTGCACATGTCTGTAAAATTATTTGTAAGTGTGCACACTGAATACCTGTAGACACACTAATCACAGCCAGGCCCAACATACTAGTGCAAAAAGGGGCTGCAGTGTCATGCAAGCTATAAGGATCCCTCTCATAAAACACTTCTCTAGAATACCTTTCTTGTGTCACTTGGATTAAAAGGACAGACAGGATATTCATCAATAATAATCTCATGAACTAGTCAACATTAATTACATGCCCTTCAGCTGATTTAATTAAATTTACAGTATATTAACAGGATTTGCATACTAATTGATTTTGAGGTTTCCTCATTTGATCACATACAATATATTTACATTTATGCATTTGGCAGACACTTCTATCCAAAGCAACTTACAGTGCCCTTATTACAGGGCCAGTCCCCCTGGAGCAACCTGGAGTTAAGTGCCTTGCTCAAGGACACAGTGGTGGTGGCTGTGGGAATTGAACCAACAACCTTCTGCTTACCAGTTCAGTGCTTTAGTCCACTACACCACCATCACTCCTCACACCTTTTTAATCATTTATTAAAGTATAGGATCCATCATAACAGTGGATTATTTTGACACTGAAATAAATTAATCCAGCCCTATAACAGTAAATGGCTGAAGTTGAGCTGGGGTATAATAATAGAAGATGTCTTCTGAGATGTTGTGGCACTTGGTAGTATATTTCCATTTTTCATTCCAATTTTCAGTAAAGAAATTCATCAAGTCAGTAATACTACACAGTTAAGGAATATCAACTTCCATCAATGTTTAGTTCTTTAATAATCTCCCCAGTGTGGTGAATAGATTATTCTGGGATTCTGGGAGTATTCTGTTTATTTTCCAAGAGGCTACTAAAGAATGCTGACCTTTCAGCTTTCAGGGCTCGGTCATAACTTTCCAAGCATATCAAAACACCCAAATTAGTTTTATTCTGTGCTCCTTTAATCTTAGTCTTAAGTGTAAATGTGACTTTTACCGAAGCAGACCCATGTAAAAAATGTTGTTCAATGCATCAAGGCACACTGAGTGGTGAAGACAGAAGTTTGTAGGGAAGATATTTTTAGAAGTCAGATTATTTGGCCTACCAAATTGATATTGAGGTGTGGATTGTGTCCTATTTCTTTTAAAGTAGGACTAATATTACTGATAATGAAGTGAGGTACCCTCAACATGGTAGAAATTATAGGCCAGTTAGTTTTATGAATCAAGACGGTAAAATATTGCCTACAATTTTGCAGATTATGTTAATCCTTACCTAACCTCAATCATAAGGACCAAACTGGTTTTAATTAAAGACTAAGTGAAAGCCCCTTATAATGATTAACATTGTGTGCAATGACATATGCATTTTCTCTAGCTACATTCGTTAATCTCAATGAAGTTGAGCATCAACACATCTGAAACTCTGTGTTACCAACACCATATTACTTTTAATAAATGTTATTTGATAGTAGCCTAACTGTTGAGTCGGGTCACAGTGTTTATGTAATGAACTGGCCATGGAGACAGTGTTAGGATCCATGTGCTGGAAGTTTATTATGAACAAGCAAACAATCCAAATCGGCAGGCAAAGAGGTAGTCGTAAATCAAACGGTATAATCCAATAAACCAAAAAGACAGTCCAACAAAACAAAGGGGTATCCAAAAGGCAGTAAATCCAGGAAAAGTCATAACATGAAAACAATCGGCAAAGGCAATGGAAAAACGCTTGGTAAGGCAGGATAAACTGGCAATATTTCGCAAAGTCAAAATGGAACAGCATGGTATTTATATAGTTTAAACAGGAAGTCACCAAAGAAGAAACGGTACAGAGTTAGTATTCGGGAGAGGGCTCCCTCTGGTGGTTGGTAGGAGGGGTAACAACCATGGATGTTACAGAACATAGGTAGGTTGGACCATGTCTGCGTGAAAGTGCATCTACCTTGCTGTTCTTGCTGCCATGGACAAGTGGCTGTAAATTTGAATCTGGAGAAAAACAATGACCATTGGGCTTGACATGGGTTCAATCTCTTGGCTGCCTTGATATATTCAAGATTTTTGTGATCGGTGATAACCTGGAAAGGATGGACTGCCCCCTATAACCAGTGATGCCATTCTTCAAAGGCTGCTGTCATGGAAAATTATTCCTTATTTCCAACATCATAGTTACGTTCTGCAGAGTTCAGTTTTCTGGAGAAAAAGGCACAAGGGTAAAGCTTGCCTGGTGTTCCGTGACGTTGTGACAGGACCGCTCCAATCCCGCAATCTGAAGCATCTACCTCAACGACGAAGGGAAGATTGGTGTCAGGATGTTTCAGTATCAGAGCAGTCGTGAAGCTTGACTTGAGGGAGATGAAGGCCTGGTATGCGGCATCATTCCAAGGCAATTTGTTGGGCTTTCCCTTGAGCAACGACGTGAGTGGGGCAGCAATGATGCTGTAATTCCTGATGAAATGGCGATAGAAGTTGGTGAAGCCCAGAAACCGCTGTAGTTCCTTGATTTTTGAAGGTCGAGGCCATTCGGTGACTACCGTTATCTTAGAGACATCCATTTCTACACCTTGATGGCTGACATTGTAGCCTAGGAAAGTGGTATGGAACTCACATTTTTCTGCCTTGACAAATAGTTGGGGTTCCTGGAGACGTGATAGAAATGTCTTGACCTGCTGGATATGTTTTTCCTTGTCTTGTGAGTAGATGAGGATGTCGTCAATGTAAGCCACCACACAATGATTCAGTAAGTCTCTGAATATCTCGTTGATAAAAGACTGGAATACCAAGGGGGCATTAGCAAGTCCATATGGCATGACCAAATATTCATAGTGCCCCTGGTGGTGATGAAAGCAGTTTTCCACTCATCCCTTTCTCGGATTCTGACATGGTTATAAGCACTTCTCAGATCAAGTTTGGTATAGATCTTTGCCTCATGGAGTTGTTCATGGGCTGAGGAGATAAGTGGTAATGGGTAACGGTACTTTATGGTGACAAAGTTCATGGCTCGATAGTCGATACGGGGACGTAGACCTCCATCCTTCTCTACGAAAAAGAACCCTGCAGCAGCTGGGGAGGTTGAGGGATGGATGTAACCGGAGGCCAGGGCTTCCTCAATGTAATTCTCCATGGCGAGGGTCTCGGGGCATGACAATGCCTATGTCTTGCTTCTCGGTGGGGCTGTATTGGACAGAAGTTCAATGGCACAGTCCCATGGACGATGAGGAGGAAGTTGTGTAGCTTTGATTTTGCTAAACACCTCACTGAACTCTGCATACTTCTTGGGGATCGTGGGCTCCTTCTGTGATTCAGGGCTCTCAATACTTTTGATAAGACAAGGCATGGAAACAGCAACATGGAGACAATGTTTGTGACAAAAGCTTGACCATTGCGTGAGCTCACATTGGTTCCAAGATATTGATGGGTCATGAATGGCCAGCCAGGGATGACCCAGGATAAGAGCATGCTTGGGTGAGTTGATGACATAGTGAGATTTTTTTCTACATGAAAGTCCAACCTTGATGGTTATTGGAACAGTCTGTTGGGTTATGCCAGTACCAATAGGACTGTTGTCAACAGTGGTGATGTTAATTGTTGGGGAGCATTGAATGGTGGGTATGTTGAGTTCTTGTACAATCTCCTGATTAATGAGATTAACAGCAGCATCAGAATCCACTAAAGCTGTAAAACTCTTTACATGATCACCAATGGAGACCTGTACAGGTAACAAAATGATGTGACACATGTGATAGTGTTCATTGTACTCACATTTTGCCTTGACTCAGGAGAACTTGATTTCTTGTATGGGCATGCAGCGTTGAGATGACCTGGTGAGCCACAATAAAAGCAAAGGTTTTCGTTGCGTCGACGGTTCGGGTGATACATTATATGCCTGGGCCTGTACTGAGACTGTAGAATTCGAGGTGAAGCGAAACTGAGGCCATGAAACATTCTGAAGCAGGTTATCAATCTTAATGGCCATAGTTATGTATTCAGAAAGATTCGTACCTTCACCCTTGCAGGTCAGTTCCATCCTGAGTTTCAGGTTAAGCCCTTCGTGGAAAAGTCTTCAGAGCGACATCATTCCACCCACTCTGAGCCGCTAGTGTCCTGAACAGAGCTGCATAATCCACTGCTGATCGATGACCCTGGCGTAGATGAAGTAGCTGAACAGAGATAACTTGGCCGCCCACTGGATACTCGAAGACTTCGTGGATTTGTTGAACGAAGTAATCAAATGAAACCTGGATTTGAGTATCTTTATCCCAAACAGCAGCGGCCCAATCGAGAGCTTTGCTGGTAAGCAGTGACAAAAAAAAAACAAAACAAAAAAAAACATTGCCTGGCATTTTGATCAAATGACTCAGGCTAATTTGAGAAAAATACCTTGCATTGTCATAAAAAACCTGCCATTTTTCAGCAGAACCATCAAACTTATCAGGTAGAGCAAAGCTTACCAGTTTAGCATGAGGAGCTGGCAGTGAGTGAATGTATTGTGTCAAACATTCGTTGGCAGCTCGTAGGTTGTTCAGTTGGTCTTGGTAACCCCTTAATACCTCACAATAGTGCACGAATGCGGCTTGGAGCTGTGAAACTTCTGCTGGAACCATGTTAGGCGAAGTATTCTGTAATGAACTGGCCATGGAGACGGTGTTAGGATCCATGTGCTGGAAGTTTATTATGAACATGAGCAAACAATCCAAATCGACAGGCAAATAGAGGTAGTCATAAAGCAAGCGGTATAATCCAATAAACTAAAAAGACAGTCCAACAAAACAAAGGGGTATCCAAGAGGCAGTAAATCCAGGAAAACAGGCAATGGTCATAACATGAAAACAATCAGCAAAGGCAATGGAAAACCACTTGGCAAGGCAGGGTAAACTGGCAATACTTCACAAAGTCAAAATGTAACAGCATAGTATGTATATAGTTTAAACAGGAAGTCACCAAAGAAGAAACATTACAGAGTTAGTATTTGGGAGAGGGCTCCCTCTGGTGGTTGGTAGGAGGGGTAACAACCTCGGATGTTAAAGTTTAGAGATTGTGCAGGGTATGGGCTCAATTTAATGCTCCCAAAAGATCCAAGTTAATAATGAAACCAAAATTTCACTCTGCATAGTGAGCTATTGTCTGCTAAAGCATTACCTAAAAGTGGAAAGAGGTGAAATGTGAGAAGATGAAACTGATGATGTATTCCACACCATGGTGACCAGGCTACAGAAGTCTCTCTTCAGGAGAGAGAGGAACCTAAAGAAGACTGTGGTGAAGGAATGCAGAGAACTCTAGGTTTAAAAAGCTGGCCCAGATCGCCTACATATATTGTGGTGTAGTTCTGCCTGTGTACCACTGATGGAGAAGTTACTTGGGAAACTGTAGTTTGCCAAGCCACAAGCTACTCATAATTTAAAGTAGATAAACTAAAGTCAAACTGCCCTTTCAAGCTGAAGTGTGTAATTTCTGTGCAACTAGCTTCACTAAATGGAATTGAAAAATAAACATTGTTTCCTAACAGCTTTCCCAAATATACCATCAGTCTACAATTGGTCGAACAAACAGGTAATCCCACCCCAAACTCACACTATTGGTTAAGTCATTGTTGATGTGTTGGACTGGTCGGGATGCACAAACAAACAGATCAAAGTTTGAAAGCGCCACTGAGCCACATTGTTTACACTGAGATCACATTATATCATTTATAATTGAATCAGAACCATATTATTCAGGCACAAAACACTGTTTTAAAAATAGCTGAACTGCTGTCACTCAAGTGAAAAGTGCAGTCTAGTTCAGTAGCATCTCTACTGTCAATTAGTCACTACCCAACACTGATGTGTGCACTGAATGCATGCCATGTTTTGATTTCCTACTTTCCTACTTCCTACTGAGCAGATCACAGCATAATCAATGTGTTCACTCTTTTGCATTTTCTCTGTCTGTATCAGTTAGTCTTGCTCAGTTAATGTTTGAGCAGATGGCCATGTAGCACTAATATAATAATCTCCATGGCTACCATACCCTCTGAGAGAGATTTGCACGCGGCACAGTTCATCAGTTAAGTCAGATATATTGACTAGTGCTGACACAAAAGGATATGGTAGGGGGGTGGGTGTTTGGGGGGTTTTGGGGGGGGGGGGGTTGGGGGGTTGTTG
Source organism: Myxocyprinus asiaticus (assembly GCF_019703515.2). Taxonomy (NCBI): domain Eukaryota; kingdom Metazoa; phylum Chordata; class Actinopteri; order Cypriniformes; family Catostomidae; genus Myxocyprinus; species Myxocyprinus asiaticus. The sequence continues at coordinate 1,117,965 of NC_059351.1, read as the reverse complement.
CTGGCAGTAGAGGGAGAGAAAAAAAGTTGAGAGTGTTTATTGAAAGCATAGTTTAAATATATATAAATAATTTATTTTGAGGAATGGAGGTTGCTATATGTGCTTAATTACACCTTAATTAAATCCTGGTGATCTATGGCTGTATTTACTGTTTACTGTCAGTGTTTGACTCTGAGCATAGGGTCAGCAGGTTCAGACTGCTAAACTAGAGTTATACTGTCAGTTGTAAAAGCTATCCTGAGTTAATTATCATCCATTCTACTCAAACACTTCAGGGAAGGAGAGAGTCAGTGTGGATGTAAATGAACAAATACAGATAACCAAACTAGGTGCTGCAGTTTGATCATGAGATTATCAGCACCTAGTTGGGCCTAAAAGATTTAATCTTACAACAGAAGTAATAATTAACATAAACTGAACACATGACCGAAATACATGAGTGTTTAAATGAACATTTATCTTCTTTTAGATGCTTTCTAACCAAAGTGATCAAATTTGTGCACTATCACAGCTGATGGGGATCCGAGAATACATTATGTTTGCTAAACTGGGACACTGCAGTCCCCAAGAAGTCACTGCTAACAGCTGTATACAACAAGTCTCCAAACAAAATTAAGATTCTGATTTCTAAATATCATCTCTTTGAGAAAATCCAAAATCCTGGCACAATAACACAGACACTGTGGAATCTCTCATTATTTCCCCTGAATTTGTTAGAAGTCATAAAAAAACAACATCAAAGCAACATTATGTTTTATCATAATGCATTATATTGTATTCTCTATTTGTGTTATTTTTAGATATGTGTAATAAAAAAACTTTATTTGCAATAACATTTAATTATTACAAGTTGCTCTTGTTATATAACAAGGAAGAAACAGAACCATGCAAAACCAACCGTCCTAACACAATATACCAGTGGTTGTATCCATGCAGTTCATACAAAGGCCATTTGGACTGAACACAAGTACATAGACTTTATTTCAAATAGTTACAGCAGAGCCACATCTGTCTTCTATTACTAACAAAGGACAATGGCAGATCCAACACAGAGCTGACTCCTCAAAGGGGACTTTCTTTAGGGTAAAATTACAAACAGAAGTGTATATCTGCCCAGCTTTTGAAGAAATCTACCTATCCTCAAATCCTTCCACAAGAGGATGAGCAAAGTGCACAGACAAGGAAAAAATCAAGCAACTTTTAAAGCAAAGTAATAATGAAAGGTGTTACTCAGTGTGTTTATTTCTATTCTGTTATTCTATGAAATCTGATTGTTATCTGCCTGTTATAATATAATACAAGCACATTTCAAACAATATACTTTGAGGCATTACGTCCCACACCATCCCCTGTACACACACTGACTCTCTATGAAAACCAATTTCACTTTTATAAAATAGGGAAGATAATATGTTTTAAAGTCAAAGTTGATTTATTTCCATTTCTCTTTTCATATAGCAGATGACTGGAAAAGAAGTGTCTTGTGAAACAACGGTGCAAAACATTTAATGCAGGCTTTAATATGACCAACATTTAGCACAGTGAAGTAGCAAGATTAAATCTCTTCCTTCGATGTGTCAGTAGTTATATTTTACAGCACTCCTACATTCATCTTTACATTCCAATATAAGGCATCCACCTGGCACTCCCTTTGGATGTCATTTATTGCATAAAAAATCTTTACTAATTCACCATCTGTTTAAGACTGTATAGCACAGCACAGTCTTACCAATGTAAAAAAAAAAGAAAAAAAAGAAAAGAGAAATGCCACCATAAGTTCACGTTGACATCTGATATTCTTGCTGAGCATGTTTACTTGTTCATCTCAGTGAAAAATGAGGTGTGGTTAATGCTCAGATGTACAGAACCAGAAAGACAAAAACAAGCCTGCATTTGCATGGCATTTAAAGCACACTTGCATGTGAGCTATGTTAATATATTACAGTGGGAGGTGCCAAGGGATGATGTTTTGCACAAGAACGCTACTCTAGCCAATCGTTCAGGAGCAGCACATTTACTAATGCTCAGACATACAGCACACTGATGCTACCTGACGTTTCAAAAGCACTCAGAAGGGTAGATTTGAAATGTGCAACCTACTGTCATAAAGGAATGATATGATACGTTTTACATTTTATAAAAAATATATATATTTTTTTTTAAATAATCAAAACTGTTTAGGTTCAAATGGCTTTTACTATTTGGCTTTATATATATATATATATATATATATATATGTTGTGGTTTGGTAATACATACATACAGTATACACCTGCATTAATTTATTCACAAAAACACATGATTGGCTTAGATTAATGTAAGAAATCTCCATGATGCATCCCATAGATTTAGAAGACCTGCCAGCTTTGATCAACATGTTCTGATGTTATTTATTTGACTGGTTGTCCCACACTGAGAACTGAAGTAAAAGGAACAATAAAGATCCAAATGTAAAACAAGCACAGTTTTCAAGTTTCAGGTTTACTATCAGGCAAAAACTAAATCAGAATCAAAACAATGGATTAATCAGTTGGGGAATTAGCTTGCTTGTTCTTTTGTTTACTAGCTACAACTGGAGAAAAAGGCAAATAGAAAAACATTTAAAAAGTCAGTGGCCAGTAATGATAATCACAAAGAATGAATGACTGAAGCAGCTTCCACATGATTCGTGTCGAGGCATCAACGCTCCGCATTGCTGCATGAGAAGTGTTGCTGAAAGCATCATGGAGGGGCAATTTTTATTTTGTCTGGTAAGAAAGCGGGAGGTGTGAACAGTAAACATTGAAAACATGTACACTATCGGTCAAAATTTTGAAACACTCATTCTTTATTATAATTTTTTTCACATTTTAGAATAATAGTAAAGTCATCAAAACTATGGAATAACATCAATGGAACTATGGGAATTATGTTGTGACTAAACAAAATGCAAAATAAATCAAAACTGTGTTATATTTGAGCATCTTCAAAGTAGTCACCCTTTGTCTAGAATTTGCAGACATGTACTCTTGACATTTTCTCAACCAACTTCTTGAGGTATCACCCTGAGATGCTTTTTAAACAGTATTGAAGGAGTTCCCATCTATGTTGGGCACTTATTGGCTGCTTTTCTTTATTATTTGGTCCAAGTCATGCATTTCAAAAACTTTTTTTTATTTTTATTACATTTTAGTTTTATAATGAAATAAATTAATATGGTGGCACAATTATATTTTTGTCTACAAAACTAATTTCAAACATTTAAGCATACGCCTTCAGATCAAAAGATTTTTAAGATCATGAGAAACATTTCAGTCAAGTGTTTCAAAACTTTTGACCAGTCATGTATTTGTATTAGATAAGAAAAAACATATGTCCTGGCAATTGCTTTGATTGTGGAAAATAATAACAGAACACATTTAAATTAAGGGCTTAGGATGTTCTTGGTGAATAAATTAGGTCTCTGGATGCTTGGAAAAAAATAAGGTAAATACAGTATTTATGAATAAAATATTTGACATTTAATATCTCTTTGTTTGACAGTTTATGAATATTTCTTGTTGCTTTGCACTCTAAAATCAATAGTGAATCAAAAACATGTGAAAATCTCACGGCTGTAAAGTTGAACCTGTCATTGCAAAGACAGACTTCGTGGATATGCAAATTGCCTGAAAATCATTGGCTGATGCTTTCGAAAGGTGAGCGGTAACATGGTCAGTGTTGGAATTATTTGATCTTTGAGTGCTGCTTTACCTTGCTTGAAGGAAGCGCAACGCGATGCGGAGGGCAATGCTAACACTGAGGCTTCACTTCAGACTTCAATTAACAAATGGAATAAATCTTAATTTGAACAGTACTGATGGGCAAATGTGGTATAATTTAACAACTAACAATGAAAATTTGACTTTGAAACCTTTTATTTAACAGAAATTCAATTGTCTTCTGTAGAAAAATAAGTACACGCTGACCTTTGGCTGGTATTGACCCCTCGATGCAGAATAACATGAACTGTGTGTAACGCAGTCCATACAGCATTACAATTAATTAAAGATCTTGACTTTGACTTGGTCATTCCATAACCCACCATTTCTTCCAGACTCATGTTCTACTCATCCACTCTCTAGTATGTTGAAATTATTGTCAGCTTTATGATGGCAAGATTGCCAGGCCGTGAAGCAAGAACAGACCCAACACTCCCATCACAGTTGGTATGGGGTTCTTCTTCTCAAATGCAGTGATTTTATTTTATTTTAACTGTATTTTTATTAACTAAATGCTTTAATATATATATATATAGTTCATTGTTTGTTCATGATACCTAATGCATTAACTAATGTTAATGAATGAAACCTTATTGTGAAGTGTTACCAATTCATCTGTCCAGAGAACATTGGCAAATATCATCTTGCCTTGACATTCTTTTTTGAAAGGAGATGCTTCTTCCTTTCTGGAATTCCATGTAGAAAATATTTGTGCAGACAACCGCTCTAATGGTTGATTTGTGCACTTTCAAATTGACTGTTGCCAGAGCTGCCTGTAGATCCCTTGGTGACGCATTGGGGTTTTTTGAAACTTTTTAAGCATTTTGTGCTCTGCACTTGGACAATATTTGGTGGGCTGGTCTGACCTGTTCAGATTTCCAGAGGTCTGAAACCGTGTTCATTTGCAGAGTATGTAAGAGACAGTGGAATTGTTGATATTAAATAGCTCAGAAATGGCTTTAAATCCCTTTCCAGACTCATTGCCATTAACAGATTTACTTCCGTGGGCCTTAGGCAGCTCTTTTGATCTTGGCATGATTGTATTATGTATTTCAATAACTATGACCAAACCAGTTGTTTGAGGTGAAAATGGTACTTAAATCTAATTTTAAGCATTTGATGTAGCAATAAATGCATTGTACTAACTTTATCCACATGCAAGAACTGTACAAATCATTATTAAATGTACATTTCTATTGCTGTTTGTTAAACTGTATTTCCTTTGTCCATCAATAATGTTAAATGGCAATCTAATTATCTGTATCTCCAAGTATATTGAAAAAGACTTAACTTTTCATTGGGTGCCCTTACTTTTTCCACATAACTTTACATTTACAGTTTATAGATGACAAAGGTTTATGTATAGATATATTCACATAGAACCTGGTGGTTTATGAGAACACACTACATAAATACACCTCAGCCTTCAACTATTTGCCAATACAGTAGTAACATTGTAACAGTGTGATGCTTAAAAGACATGCTTTAAAATGTCACTCCTCATTGGTCTACTGTCTATTCCTACAACATCCCTGATAGTATGGAACTGTTAACTCCCTTAACAACAATGAATACCAATAAACAGAACTGGTGCAGTAGCTGTATGCTTAATAAATATGTACATTGTTTCAACAATGCAACCAAAGTATTGAAGAGTTTAACCCACTTGTTACAGGAAGAGATTAAAAGTGTTTCAGATCCTGAGTATAAGAGAGCCTCTTTTCAAATACACAAGGAGAGTGAACAGTTTGAAAAGGAGGAAACACAAAAAACAGGACAAACAACAAACTGAAATCAAGGCCACTCCTAGTTGTTGAGTTTTGTTTTTGGAATGTTAAATGTGTCATGACATGAGGTATCAAATTTTCCTTAATATTTTGACATGTAAGAGTTCATACTATAAAAACATAGGCTACTGTAAGTTTCAGAACTCAGAAACATTCTCCCCAATGCAAAAAAAAAAAAAAAAAGAATTTATTGAAACCAATCTGCATAAACGCCTTGTTCTCTACTTCCGTGACTTAATGACTTCACATTGGGGCTCATTAATGCATGACTGTCTCCACAGCAAGACATCAATGCCTACTTTTACATCATACCACCTTTGGCCTGCCTACTAATGCTCCAGACTGATCTCACACTGAAATCAGAAACAGTAGGTAGAATTTTCTTTTGCTGAAATCGGTCAGTGCTTAGCGAAATTTTAAACACTAACCCCAGTGGCCAAAGCAGTCAGTGTTGTTGGGCGTATGGACATGTGTAAGCTCCCTGGGTATAATGTCCACGAAGGGGCACCAAAAGCAAAGTGAAATGAGTTGTTTTCAGCTGTACAGGCAGTAATTCAGTAAAGAGGTTTTATAAACTGTAACCCCCAAACCAAACCCCAAACCTAAACCTAACCATCAGTGGAGTAAATATTTAATGTTAGAGGGAAAAACGGTACTACCGAATCGCACTCGCCACTGATTAAGCAAACAGGATTACTTCCTGGTTTCAACACGGTATGTGAATCTGGGTCTCCCACGCTGCTAACGTGACGTGCATCCAGTCACACCATAGGAGAATGAATGTAAACACACAGGAACCGATAAAAACATGTCTGATAGGAGATGGCACTTGTAGGTGAGTCGGCATAATGTGGCTGATCCTAGGGTACCGGAAGTATCGAAAACAACATGCCCACCTTCTGTGTGATCATGTTGGACACTCAGCTGGAAAGGTACAGAGGAGAGAGCAGGACAGATAGCCCTACTATTCCTGCATACCAAAGGGGACTTACACAGGACGCATCTGGACTATACTTTTAATATTTTTTCTATATGAACATGCACTAGACAGACATCTTTGACCATTGTCATGCATCTTGTGTCACTTTTAAAAGATGCTGTGTCAAGTAACTCTTAAAATGTGACCCCCTTTTCTGTTTCATTCTGTTGCACTGTGTCTTGCTGATTTGAGTATAAACGTGTCCTGGATGCGTTCTTGTGCCCATTTGTACTATTTTACATTTTTGGTCGATATACTGTAAACATGCACTAGATGCACAAACATTTCACCAAGGATTGTAATATGTGTGTTCGGCTCATTTCAGCGTGTAGTATATGTATTTTTGTCCCAATCATTTGTTTTTGTCTCAATCTCATTCAATCATGGATTGCTTGTGAACCAGTCACAATATGATTCAAGCTTTGAATGAAAATGAAAGATGGGGCATTAAAAACACTATTAGGCCTGACTGCAAAATCGTAAGTAAGTAGTTTTATTTATTAATGTTTCATCTGTTATGAATGTTTGATATTTATAGTTTATGATGAAGCTGGGCTTGAGTAAATAGTTTGATATGTCCGGATGCAATGTGTTGGATGTGTGTTATGTGTAAAGCCTGAAATATAGTTTTTGTTGTTGTGGAGCTGGTTCATTCTCTTCCGACTGAGTTTCAAATATGGCTGTATTCGAGGGGCTGCATGATGTTAGCCAATCACAACAGTGGGTGTTTACGTTGAAGTTTTAACCAGCGTTCCAAACGGGATAAATCAGCCTCCGTGGGGCACTTTGAAAGGAGAACAATCATGGCCACTATGTTGAGTGGTCGTTCCAAACCAAAGGTCTCATAAATAGCTGCTTTGAAGGGTCCTTCAAAACCGTAGGGTGGTCCGGAACCAGACCATACTTCACAGATCTGCAGGTTTGGCCAGTGTAATCCCTGCTGGAAAATCCATCTTAAGCTGGTATCTGTGTTTTGGGACATGGTAGCTGGTTTCTAGATGATCCAAACTGGTCATGAGCTGGTCCAAGCTGGTCTTTAGCTGGTCCAAGCTGGTCCAAGCTGGTTTTAGCTGATCCAAGCTAGGAGACAAGCTTAGACCAGTTACCAGCTGGTCATACCAGCTCGGTGGTCAAGCTGGTTTTTGGAACATGGTAGCTGGTTGACCAGCTAAAGACCAGCTTGGACCAGCTACCATGTTCCAAAACACATCCACCATAATAAATAAAACCAGCTCCAACTGCAAACACACTGTGTTTCTATAAACAAAAACACATGGCATCCCTTTATCTCCATGGTTTAATTATTATAATGACATTTTTGACACTTTTTTAAACCCCAGGCTTTCTGTTTGGCATTTTATTTATTTAATAATTAAACATATACTGTACTTTTGTTTACTGGTTCATTTTTTTTATTAAAAGAAATAAAACATATTTAAGTAAACTTTAATTTCTTTATAAAGCCTAAAAGTTATAAGGCATTACTTTTTGATTTGCGATCTGAAAGTAGTTAATAGTGAGGCAAAATCACGTGTAAATATTTCTGAAGTACAATTGATGTTCATTAGCGTCAGCCTTTTTGTGACAGTAACAGCAACTTCTTTGGCTTGGATAGATGACGTTAAAGTGCGTTCCAAGTGACTGATATTTTTGAGCCCTACACCCTTCAACCCTCCAAAGCTCTCACTCTGGAGGGTAAACACTTCAAAAGGATTAGGGCATAGGGATGAGCCCTTTGGAATGGAACGCACCCTTAAAGAGGATGACTAAACACAGTGAGTAGTAAGACACTGGATTTTCCATAGAAGTTCTTAAAACTATTCAAAAAGACATGTTCTAAAGGTTTAAAATTTTAATTGAATATGAATCTTACTGTTTTCATTTTATGTACAGATGTAGGCAACACAATCCCATAATCTGAACGTTTGTTATATATGAGAAATGTGTTTGAGTTGATATGTATTAGTATATATAGACAGCTGGGGGATCAGCGGGGATCTCTTCCTTTGTTAGTCCTGCTCTGAGATTTTTTGTGTGTGTTGTTGTCAGTGTGGGTTTATCCAACTGTGTCTAACTGCTTGGATTTTCTCAGTTGCTGGGAAACTCTGAAATGGCTCTGGAGTGGATCCATTGTCAAGTAGCACACATGCAGGATCACATACAGTTTCCCAGCCAATCACAATCTATGATAAAAGATGTCATTTTAAAACATGTAATCAATCTTTTATTCTGATGATTGCACCATAGTCGGTGATATGTGGAAATTCATTATTTGTTAAAACAAACAAACAAACAATTATTTCCAGGCCCTGAACTGTGCTTCACTGTCTACCCCACTTTACACTACCTCTGCTCAGTCACCTCTGCTTTATAAATTTGACAAGGGACTCTATATTTTTCTGAATGAACATTTTTTATCACTATTTGGATTCAAAACTCATTGATGTGTTAAAAATATGTATAACCTGACACTTGTGTGTGTGTATACAGTATATATATATATTTATAAACACCCGGATTATGGCTTAATGAATAATCAATGATCACATTGCCTCATCCACATTGTAGCTTAGGACTTTAAGTCAAGAAGGTATTGCAGCTGAAGTCGTGAAGGGGTGATAAACAGAACCTCATTGAGATGCCAAAGTGTGGGACCTCCTGATCTTTCTGATTTCCTGTTTATTGTGTTCAAAACAATACTATAATCTCAGCGCAAACCATTCAACAAAAAATTCTGGGACAGGATCATTCTGTGTCACAGAATCATTTGGCCATTTTATTCCATTAAAAGACCCAAGACCCAATTTTAAGACCACTACGTCTTAAGCACAGTGTTTTGAGATACGTCATACGCGCAAACTCAGTGGGCATGTGTGACGCTCTTGTTCTATGCGCTCTGTACGGGACTCAAACCGGCATATCCGGCATGGGAGGCGAGTGTGCTAACAAGGAGGCTAAAGGCTACAGCCTCTAGCATCAGTTGCTAGTGCACCTCTTGAGGTTAGGAGAGTGAAATTTATACACATTGCACAGCTATCTATCAGCTGGCTCCCGTTACACATGGCCATGACGTTTTTCATGCAGGCAAAACGTTAATGGGGTGGGTCAAGTGCAATAAAATGCTTCCTATTATATACTGTAGCCTATTCCATTCCCCGTCAAGCAACGTCAATATAAAGGAAGACAGCCTATTCATAAGAATTTGGTAGTGTAAATGGGCTGTAAGCAATGCATTAGAAGAAAAGAAATATGTATGTTATGTTTTTTTGCACAATAAATACGTTGTTGCTGTGAACTCTCTTTCATTTTGTCTGACGTCGTTCCAGTGCTATGGTGTCCTTTGGTGAAATACTACCGAGGATGTTTGGGTTTCATCCTACTCCTGCCTTGAGGAATCCCTTGCTCTGTGACTGAATTGTCAGCTGCGCTGCTACAGATTAACATGAATGTGTTGTGTGTGTTCTCTATTGGCCTCTCTGGTACGCTCTCATTCTGCTCTCCCATGTCTCACCTTTGGTTTTGACGGTGTTACAGGATGCTTGAAACATGCTTTGGTGCTCTCCCACTATTCACTGTATTGTTATGTATATTTGTTTTATGTTTCGTTTAATGTTTTATGTTTAAAATCTTTACAGCATCCTTGAGCTTTGGAAAATATATCAAAATAATATAAAATATTATTATTATTATTATTATTATTATTATTATTATTACTATTAATCATATTCATCTACTGACACACAAATCATGGCTAGTATTAAAAGTGATCAATAGCTCTTAGATCTCGTATGTTGGTGGAATCCCCAAACTGCAAATGCAGGAACTCAATTTAGACTTTGCATTAAGAATAGACATGATGCTCACACATCTTAGAGCAATTACCTATTTCGCAGGAAAATAGCAAATTGCGCTTTGCTATATAGCAAAGCGCAATTTGCTATTTTCCTGCGAAATAGGTAATTGCTCTAAGATGTGTGAGCATCATGTCTATTCTATATATATATATATATATATATATATATATATATATATATATATATATATATAACCTCTATGCAAAGTAAAAGAAAAATGCAATATAGACAAGATAGAAAGCAAAAAGCTAATAAAGCTAAAATAAGCACCAACCAGGTGAAAGACATATAAGACACTGATTTACAGTGTAAAGTATTCAAATCGATGAAGGATTACAGTCAGTATATACTACAATGTGTACTTTTTTAATTATTTTATAAACATGTTTATGTGGATTTCAATAGAAAACTATGTATGAGTGCTCTGGCTAATCTATTTATATGTTGTAGGACGCAGAGAGGGCAGCCTTGTGAATGGACTCAGAGCAGACCAGATGGAAGAAGAAAAAAACAGCCATGAGACGGAAGAAAGTCTGATAATTGCACAAATCAGTGCCACTCAGCAGACAGAGACTCTACTCGCAAAGCGGAAGAATGGAGATCAGTCACCTGATGTCTTATCTCAACAGCTCAATGGGGACACCAACTGGACATATTTTAAGCCCAGCCCAGAGGTCTACCCAGTGAAACAACAATGGGGGAAATGTTCCAGCCCTACTAACATTAAGGGGATACTTGATCAAAATATGTATGAAATGAATGGAGAGAAAAAGCATGCGCTCAGTGAACAGACACTTGACTTTCACCAGCCTAAAAAGCACTGCACTGATTCAGAGATGAATGGAGTTGAGGACCTGAAGCTTTGGGATAAAAGAGAGGCAGGAGTGGTGCACCAATTAGAGGAATTCCCTAAGCACAAGCCAGGGGATTCTGATTTAAAACGTAATAAGAGAAACTGTAATTTTCCCAATGGGGATGTCTTCTCGCTGTCTAGGAACAAGCAGGTGCCAATGCCCAATGGTGCTCCAATTACCCCAACTTCAGAGAAGGGTACAACTGGTGACCTTTTAGAGAAAACTTTGTCTCAGTATTACCCAGAACTTGTTTCCATTGCACCTCAGACCTACTCATCTCAAGTAGATGAGGTCACCAGCAACCTGTCTGAGCAGGCAATTCCTACACCTTCATTTACCTCAGGTATCCCTATCTCACCCCAAACTTCTGCCTCCGAGCCACTTGCCAAAGCAATCCCAGAGGTGCAAGGCAGCAATGGCTACAACCCAGAATTTAGAGTGAATAGATACTCTGTTAGCTTTGCAAATGAGCAAAAGGAGCCTACTGAGATGGAAACACATTCACTGAGTCAGGCGGGTGTGGAGTCCAATATGACATTACAAACAGGCATCAATAGTTTCTCACAGATTCAGAAAGATAGAGAAGGCCTTTCAAATGACACTGAGTCTTTAAGCATGTTCTCTAAGTCCAACCAGGATTTCAACCGGGAATCTTACATATTGCCCCCAGTGATGGCAGGTACCACATGTCCAACTGATAGGGATGGTACATTCAACTCATTCAGTTGCTCAACCAGCCCTCATGCACAAAGCACCAAGACAAATCAGCAGAACCTACAGTTTAAGATCCCACAGAAACTGCAAATGGATGGAAGCCTCCAGGACAATAAAGATTCTTTATTGCAGCAGCAGACTTTTGAGCCTCAAACTGTAGACAACAGGTTGATTTCCCAGGCCTGTTCAACAGCACCTCAGAATCAATGCAGTGAGCAAGATAATACTCTGCACGCAGGTCAAAAAAATTCAATGTCAAAGAGTACAGAAAACTCATCTCAAAAGGACTGGACTGATTTAAACTCAGCTCCATCACCACACCCACCTACCGACCAACCTCACATGTGGGATTTTTTCCTTAACCAGGCTCAAATGCAGCAGGATACAGTTCCACAGAGCCAAAGTCATCTAATAAATCCTGTACACTCAAACAGCTTCCAGTCTCAAAATTTCAGTAAGCCCAGTTTTGCCTCACATGAACGTCAGACACAAGATATTTACAAAAATTCCCCACCCAGTGCACAACTTCCCCACAGTTCTAGCCCTGAATGTCAACAGAGAAATTCTGGTATGCAGGGTCACTTTAACATGCAATCTAACAAACCCCAGCAATTATGCAAAAATGATCAAGATTTGGACCAGATTCGATCTCCAGGTATGCTCTCTCAGCCACCACCTGTTGAGCCTCATAAGCAGGCCACCAGCACATACCCTCATCGGTTTCTCCAGAATGTGCATAGAATGCAAGCAGCTCCACAATCACAAGACACTGCCCAGAGCCAGACAGATGCACCTCTCTTGAAAAGGCTTAAAATGGAGGGCTGCCTTCATTCAGAATCCCAGAGGTTACCTCTAGCTAACAAAACAACAGCACAAACTCAGTCTAGTCCAATTATGAGAGCAAACTCTATATTTCTAGATTCTTTTAGGTCAAATGTACAGCCTTTGTCTAATGAAGTGGACGCTACGCTAAGTGATGCAATACAGATCCAAAAGAACCTCCAGCAGAACATACAGTACTCTCAGGGCAGCAGTAA